>NC_056730.1:37745292-37980292 GCF_019279795.1 Protopterus annectens
CCAACCGAATTCATTCCTGAGGAAAGAATTCACTGTTCTGCAGCTTCACTATTCTTAGCGTTCGCTGAATAGTGTTCGATATCAGAACATTCGAAGTTTTAATACTTTGATGTTCTGATATAGACCCGCTACTAATATACATGCTACTCCTAGCATCATAGCACAAGAGTTAATCTTCTTTACCAAAAAATACCAATGTACAAAGAACCTGACTGCTGCAGGTCATTGTGCTACTTTATACATTTTGAATCATACCCCCATGTCTGTTGTCATCTTTTGTATATTCAGTAGCAGTAGCATATTTAAGTAATTTGCATGTCAATGTGTGGTCATTTGCATGAGATCCATACCTTGGTATTTTCCATAGCAGCATGACCATGCTACATGTGCTTCTGAATCAGCCCTTCCCTGTATATTGTCACTTACTTTATTATTTTGCATAAAACAGTGTAATAATTGTTGCTGAATACTTAGTGTTTGCTATAAGATTTAATAAATGATTACAATTTTTTTTTATTTAAAATAAATGCATTAAGCGAGGATTTACTTTAGAGTCCTAATCTGTTGCATAAGACCCACTTCTTCAATATTTCATACCTGGCAGTTCAGTTAAGCAAAATATCTGATACTGCTTTTAACTGACTATTTTGATTAAAAAAGCATTTTATGAATGAGAAGAATCATTTAGTTCTCAGTAATACATGGACAAATACTTTAACTGTTTTGGCATTATGCTTAAAAAAGTTTCTTTGAAGAGAGATGATTTATTGCTTATTATTCAAAGCCACCAGCCAGAGTTCATTTCCTATAATATTTTCCAGCAGTGCTCTTTTTTGACCTTCAGTAAGTGCTTCAGCAAAATCCCAATGAAAACACAATAAAACAAGAAGTTTTCTGTAGAGAACTAACACTGGCAGGGATGTCTTATTTCCAAAAGACATAAAATGGAATGAAAAGAACCATTGATTTTCCAGGAAATTTTATAACGTCTAAGAGAAAGAACATCTGAAATATGAATCACTGCTTGAAGTTTCTCCTTCAAAGCTTAATGCTAGTGTTGCTTTATTCAAGAAATGGAAGTTCAGTTTTTGTGCTATAAAACAAGCAATGGTATATATTGCTTAGCAATAAAAAGCATAAGGAATACTATGATATGAAATGCTCATAGGTGGGTAAAGCCACAACTCTAACCTCTACAGTACCTCAGCTTAAAATAACCAGCATTTGCAAGTCTTGAACCCAGGACTCTGCCCAACATAGCCAAAACAAGTTACCACTAAGCCATCTCAGCTAAATGGAATTGGCTGTGGTGAGGCTCAAACCATGAATGACTACATGTAAGGCATAGACTCTAACCACTACACTATGTGGAATATGGCTTAATAAAATGCTGAATAGTGAGGGATTTGAGTGAATATATTTTTCATTTTTTTGTTAACTGGGCACAAGTATCTCATTTCATGGGCAACCTGGGATCATTATCTAGTTAGTGATTTGCTTAGGGTCACAGATGGAGACTGAGGAAATCAAACTCAAGACTACATGTTGAAACCTTTTGGCAGTACATAGCTTTAACTGTCTGCATTAAACTGACAGACAGTTTTGTTTTATAATGTCAGTAATCTGTTTATTTAAAATGTGTTGGTATCTGTCAGCATACTCTGAATATTGCAAAAAAGTGAAAAATAATTGGGTGAGATGGTTCTGTTGGGTTTTAAACTAAGCAATTGTTAATATATACAGTAAACTCTCAGAACTCAAGCAACCAGAACTTTCAAGCAACCAGAAAAAAAAAAAAAAAAATCAAAGAAATACAGTACAATTTTCATGTAGTGTTGCCTATCCGTTTTTTTTTTCTGGACTATTCGGAAATCAAATTGATTCTCCGGTAGTCCAGAAGACACTGTCTAAACTCCAGTATTCTGTTTCAGAAAAGGAAACAAACTATCGGAGTTTGTTAAATCGGCAGATTTACTATCCTTTTTTACAGACAAGCATAGTAAATCAGCTGAAAGGCATCAGGAATGAAAAAAAGAGGGTGTTCCCATCTGCTGATGTCATAGTGATGGCTTAAAAAAGGTGGGATGTGGGTGGGAGAGGAGTGGGAATAGGTGGGGTTATGGGTGAAGTGAGGGGTGTGGCCTTACTCTGTTTTTAGCCAGAACAAAAGGTGGCAACCCTATTTTCATGTGTTACACTTTCTGTCCCCCCGCCCCGCAGAGACATACCTTACGTTTTTCAAGTTTTAAAGTTTTAAAAAGGAAGATAGGAATAAATTCCCTCTCTCCCCAACCTAAGAACAAGTCAAACCAAACAAATAGTATAGGGTACATATTAGTCAGGCCTAATTTTAATAGTAACACTTAAGCAACCAGAAACTACAGTTATCTGGCATCTACCAATCCCCATAGGTGCCAGTTAATTGAAAGTTTACTGTAATACACACACACATGTATTACTTTAGACCCAAGTGATATTACACCGGGTCTTCAGTGCTTGAATAATTGATATATCCAGCCACCTTGTATTTTAATTCAGACATCATCCATATTAAAAATATTTACCCTAGTGCCATTCTGAAAGGTTCAGTCATGCAAGAACCAACAAGGATTCAGCTGTGTTACCAAGTGGCAAAAGATAATTTGTCTTAATGATACCACTTTGAAGAAAACCTTGAATTGTGGGCCTGGTTTTGAATAAAATATTTGAAGTTCAAGAACTCAACAAACTGAACAATGATTTTTATGAAGGTTACAGCTTCTGTATTAGGTGACATGCACACAAATGACATTTTTTTTGTTTTCTGTAATAGCAGTGTGATTGGGATAAAGCATGTTTTCAAATAATGTGCATTATCTCATAACCATAATTAGACCAAAATAGTCAGAGAAAAAACATAACTTTATCAACTTACAATATCCTGTTTATTAATATTTTTATTAGCCTGATAAAGTTCTGCTCTAGACATGGGGTTTACACAGTCTGTGAAATCAAAAATGTTTATTTCCATATGGAAACATTTTGCCTGATAGAATCAAATTTCTGGTCATGGAAGCTAAGAACAAATTTCTTATTCTCCTCATAAATAAGAAATGATCCATGTTTTGGTTGTAAACCAAACCTGTAACAGTTCCAGACCATTCTACAGTAGATGAATAAGATTCCAGGTCTCGGGAAGGATCAGTCAGCCTGCAAAAGCTGCATCTCTGGCAACTTATAGCTCATGCTTTCCCCATAGAATATCTGTAACCATACTTAGCAACTACTCTATCTCATTTTCTAATTCTTGGATTTCCCTTATCAAGTCTTCCACGTGTCTTCAAGGTGTCCACATCTATGAATAATACATAATCAATTATTTACTGTGGGTCTTAAGTGTGTTCACACTTTCCCTTACAACTCCCCACAACATATAGAGGCAGATCTATTTGATTGTATTTATGTGTTAACCAGGTAAGCTCACTAAGCAAAAATGCCTTTTTTCATGAGTGACTTGAATGCACTGTTTGATTGCCTCAGTCACACAGTAGGCAAGTGGTGAGTGAGAGACCCAAGCTCTGTGCAACTTGTGTACCATCTGTCTAGTTACCTAGAATATTTTAAGTAAGAGTTTAGGGATTACCTCACTAACTTCTTGTAGCAGAACCCAAGACAGTTAGTCTTGGATGACTTTAATGATTGTATTAATAATGCTTCTGTCTGAATTCACTGTAGAATTGCTTCATATTAAAGAAGGTCTTCAAATTACTTAGGTGATAACATCTGCTATTTTCATATTAAAGAAGGTCTTCAAATTACTTAGGTGATAACATCTGCTATTCCTTCTCAAGGGCATTCTGTGGACTTGATCTTCCAATCTGGTCTGATTTGTGCAAGCCTTTGAACATTTCTCATGGATAGATCATTTCCTGATTCATTTCAAACAGGAGATTCCACAGCTTTTGTTACCCAGCATTAATCTGGTTCATTATATGGATCTGAGAAGCAACTCTGTTGGTACTTTGATGACCCCAGTGGATCAGCCCCTTCTGAAGATCAGTAAAGATGAGCTGAAGGAGGGGCTAGAAAGAGTCAAGTCTGAAACTCTGGCTCTGGTAGCACCAGAGCATGCATGTCTTAAGCTTGTGACAGTCCTTGAACCACAGACAGATCATGAAATTCCAGAGCTATGCAGACTGTGATGTGGATCAGAATAAGTTTGGAGAAGATGGCACTTGAATGAGGACATGCTTAAGAAGAAATAGCGTTATGCTGGCTGTTCTTCAGAATTATATATAAGTAGGTAATGATGTTGTCCTGTAACATCTCTACTGTTTCTAACAATCTGGTTGTGATATTTCATCTGGTGGAAAACTTGTAAAACCCAGCCTGTCTGACAACTTATAGAGCCTTTTCATGCAGACAAGACTGCCTTTATCAGGTGCTTTCTTTCTTGAGACCCATCCACAGTTTACAGCGATGTCTTGACTGTGAACTGCCTAATATTTGTTGTATTGCTTTTCTATGACAACTACAGTGTGGTCATAAAAGTTGTTTTAGTTGTATTGTCTTACTGCATTCCGAATCCCAGATCAATCTGGCTTATGACAACTGATCTTCTTTTTCATAAGTCTAATATTTATTTGCATAGCTCTCAACCTCTTAGCACAAAAAATCTAGGCAAAGCCAAAAACAATGGGGGAACAAAGCCCCCAAAATAGGAATAGATCTTGTAAACTTAGAAAGTTGCTAGACTAACAGGTCTTGCATCAGCATGCATTTTCTGAATGATATGAAGTCTGAAATTGTAATGATTGTCATTATTTAGTGTATTTAGTCCTCACTGATTTGTCACAAAAATCTAGAACACCACAAATTTTTGAGGAACAGACCAAAATTATGAGGCAAAAATCCAGAGAGTTAAGAAGTATTATTTAACTATGTGATCATGTACCACGGTGGTGGTGCTGCGGTAGCGTTTTCGCCTCACAGTAAGACGCTGTCCAGTTCAATTCTCAGCTAGAGCGTCTTCTGCGTGGAGACATGCGTGAATGGGCGTACCTTAGTTGAAGGTTGTGCATCAGGCCTGGCAAGCCAGTACGTAAAAATCAACTGCCAATCATTAGCGGACCGGAGTTTCCGCTGTGGCGACCCCTAACCGGGAAAAGCCGAAATACACAAATTTAACTATGTGATCATCTTATTTTGAGGACTGACATTTTCCAGTTTTGTAAAGAGGCATTGGTTCCATCTGTCCTCAGAAAACCATCTTTAGATGCAACTGATTTGGCAAAATTACATCCAGTCTCAAACCTTCCTTTTATTAGCAAGGTCATTGAGAAAGTGGGCTATTTTCTGTTATATTCCAATAATATTTCTCATGACTGTTAGATCCATATCAGTTTGATTTTAGATCTCATCACAAAACACACAGCTCTGAGGCTGCCCTCATAAAAATGGTAAAATATTAAAAAAATAAAGATGAAAGTGTTTTGATATAGGGGTATCCACTGACATCCTGCTGATTATTTTAAAGAATGGAAAGGAGGAGATAGAAAAGACTGAAAAAGGGAAGACAACAAAAAGGGGGATACAACAGGAACACATCAAGAGGGTTGTGCTGGAGGAGGTGGGAGAGGAGGAATACTATGTTTTTAGTGGATGGAGGAACAGACCCTGTATTTTTTCTTTTTTTTCTTTTTTTTTTTTTGTAAGACAGTAGTGTGGGAGGAGATAAGAAGGTTAAGGAGAGAGGATAAGGGGAGAAGGAGTGACAATGACTGGTGCCCAACAACAGTCCCCAATACACAAAGCTTCAACGATTTCCACTGCATTATGGTGTTGCAGTGGAAGACCTCGATGTTGCAGGGGCCTGTGATGGCACTGTGGTCAGCATCAAATGGGGCAGTGAGTCTTCATCCTACTGAATAGATGACTGTCTGAAGCCATTTGTCCATGATTTGCTCTACCACATCTTTGACCAAGTTCTGAAACCCCCATTCAGTGAGGTCTGCAGGCTACCATGTGCCATGGTGCCTACAGGACCAGTGCCACTGCCCTTAACCTGTGAGGACATCTATGGATGGGCAGAGGGTGAATGGCTCTCTAACCTGGGACATACACAGCTGGGCTATTCCTGAGCATTTTGGAACTGTAAAAAATGAAAAGAAATGGGAGAAAAAGAAAATAAGAAGGGCAAAGGAATGCATAATTAAAATAATAAAAAAAGAGAGAAGGGGCAAAGAGAAAATGCACACAATAAATTCACACAATCTTACAAAGCATTAACTGTCTTGCATTCTGTTTTACTTCAATAAAGCATTATAAAAATAAAATTATTTTAAAGTAAAAAAGAATATACAGGAAGTGATTATGCACACATGGGAACACTGATATGGGAAATGCTTATGTATACTTGGGAGAAAGATATGAGAAGTGCTTGTGCATACTTGGGAAGAAGAAGAATGTATTGCTATCAAGTACAGTTGGGGTTTACATTTTGTAGTCTACTATGCTAACATAAATGATAATTATATGTCATATTTTGCATGATATGCATTTGTTTGCAATATTGTACTGAAACTACCCTTTATAAATGCTTACATGTAACAAAATCAGTTTAACACAGCATACTGCATTTAGACATTGACATATCTTTTACATTTCATTGCAGTAATGTAGTAAAAGCACTGTAGGCCTTCAGTTACCATCCTTTATAAATACTTGCTTATATACATCAATGAAATCAATTAAAGATAGAATAATGCATTTAGAATTTTTAATCATTCTTACTGTGGCTTCAACCAGTCTCATAGTTATTTATTGTACTTTGATGGGTCCTGTTGTATTCTATCTCATCATCAGCTAGACAATGAAGACATAAGACAATTGTTGTTTAGCTGTATTTACCTTTTTTACCTTAACGTTACTGATATAACTACGACTACTTTGTAAGCATTTCATTCACTGCTATACTTGCTTAGTATGTGTTTAAATATTTACTAATATTCAAATTCTCATACAATGCCAATCTTTCATTTAATGCGAGTTAAAAATGGCTTGCTACACTTTTATATATGTCTGTACAGCGTGTCTGTTTGGGAAAGTGTATTGTCTGGATTTTTTCCATGCCCTTTTAGTCTAGGTTCTACTTTAAAATGTTATGGTTTGCATGTTAACAGTCTGAAGTGGATTCAGAGAGAAGCTGTACTCACACAGACAAAAGTAGCAACTCAAGGAAGTTTTCTGTTACTTTTAATTCATCCTTAAATAAAAATGTGTCACAGATGGATACTGTACATATGCTGCTGTACAATAATGTGCACTTTGATCATTTTCTGCATAATAACTCTAAGCATATAAAGGGGTGGTATAAAAATGTATACAGATGTAATACTACTGGTCATTTCTCAGTATGCGCTGGTCAGTTACTGGATACAGTAACCTCTACCACTTCCCAACCTTTACTCTGACTAGGGTGTGGTACCTGACTGAGATTCCAGCCATCTTTTATGTGCAGTTAATATCGTTGAAGAAATCACATATACAATTATTATACTAATAAATATTTTCTGGCCTACACAAACAAAATCTTTTCTTTACAAAAATGGTCTGCATGTACTTCAACTACTAATGCAGCACAATACTGTAAATGAAGTTATGTGGCAATGCAAATATTTGCTTTTGTTTGTGTATAAATACATGCATTTATATACATGAAAAAGATTCTTGTATGTTTAAGCATGCAGATGTACATCTGTAATTTACAAACACCTATACACAGATTTGCATACATTTATTTACTCATACATACATTGCACTTGTCTTTTTACAATTATGTTATTACATAAACATTGCAAATATTTGCATTACTGATGCAGTTCTGTGTACAGATATGTTTATGCTTTATTTTGCATTATTATAATAACATTATAGATACATCTTTGTAGTGACACATATTTCTTCTTGCAAATACCTTCAGTTAGGTAACATTCGTATTTTTTTTTCTTTAATATGACCCCATCCAATAATACTTGCTATAGAACTCTTGCCTTCTCACGACTACCTGGTAAACCCACTCTACACAACTGTAGGTCATCACACCTGTGATGGCACTGCTGGCTGGAGCAGGCGATCCCTGTCAGAGATGACAGGTGCTCACCTAACTCCTACCAGATGTGTATTTTCTTTCACTCATTCCCCCTTATGCACAATTGGATCTTATAAAGGTATGACATAAAAGAAGGTAGAACATAATCTTGGTCTCCTTATCTGACTATCTCAGAGTGTTGCCTCATACCTTCACAGGTGCTGCCATCTTTCAAGGTGCCAGAACAAGAATGAAAAAAGTAAGTGCAGGGCTGTGATTCACAGCTTTAGAAAACTCCTTCTAGGGTGTGACATCACCTTAACCAAACCCAGTAACCAGCATGGGCATTAGACCAGATACTGTTATTATTTTTCAAGTTTGGTTTTAGCAAAAATGCTTTGTTACCTACATTTCTTAAAGGAATATATTCAAATTTCATTTGTATGGTGGATAAAAGTCAGTATGCAATCATCGTTTTTATATTACTTTCAATTGCTACTGCTGCTGCGCATTGCCTTAACCTGAATGTCATGTAAGATGCCTCAGGCAGGATAGCAGCAGTATTAATGTTTTTTTTTGAGGGAGATGCTTTTTGCAGAAATAAATATTCCTACATGTATGAATTCTAAATCTTGTAAATGATGAGTGCTTTGAGGTGATAAGGTGGGCCACATTAACTTACGATTACTTGAGGTATGAGGTAAATGACTTAGGACCTACTGATGCTTTAAACAAAGAGAATATATTAGAAATACTATAAATTAATATGAAACAAGTGAAAATGATATAAAATTAGTGAGTTTATTACAAGAAATATTTTGTTTTACTCATATGATAGTTATAGTACAATGACTTTGACAAATACTTTTAAGCTGACATTTGTAAAAGGAAAATCATTACTGCAGCAGTAGAAATTTGTACTGATTACTGAGAAAATAATTTACTTTGATGTCATTTAGTTATTGTGCATAAGTAGTAGAAATGCAGTGATTTATTTGTGAAGTACTGAAGTTGTTCATAGGTTCATACTAGGCTATCTGCCCTGGGGCATTTATAAGCCTAGCCCGATTGTGTTTGGCTTATGCCACCCCTTGATTTGAGTATACTGTGCCCTTTTTAAAGTTTAGTTTACTGTGCCTCTGTCTAATAGTGACACGGAAGTAATCCCCGGGACAAACCTACGATCCCCCATCCACTCATCAAGATTCTTCTTGAAGAGAGTCAGTGAGGTGCTCTGCCTAACATGAACTGGAATTCTATTCCAGAGCGAAGGGGGCCTCTGGGTTATGAATCTGTCCCTCCAACATGTTCTATTTATTTCTGTACTGAGGTTCAAGTTCCTCGAGCACGTGGCTCTAAGGGATTTAGATTTACTGAGGTGGAGCATGTCCATTAATTCTGGATTGGGCATAGCTTTATATGTCAGGCATAGATCGCCTCGAAGTAGGCGGTATGCAAGTGAGTAGAGCTGGAGTTTTTTTTAACCGAGCAGCATATGGCATCTGTTTGAGTCCCTTGATCCTCCTGATGAGGTACTTTTGGGGTCTTTCTAATTGCTGCAGGTGTCAGGTAAGGTACATCCCAAAGGAGGCATTGTATTCTATGATGGGCCTGATGAGGGATGAATAAAGGGGCACGATTACCTCACTTGATCTAGATGTGAATCCTTTCATGATGAGGTGGGCTATGTAGAAGGTCTTTCTAACCACTTTGGCAATGTGGTTGTCAGAGCAGAGATTGCTATCAGCTTGGGTCCCCAGATCCCTAATTACTTTCTCTGTACTTAATGGGTTACCACCTATGTGGTAATTTGTGGGCACATTGTTTTTGCCAAAGGGTATGACTATACACTTTTTGGCATTCAGCTTTAGACCATGGCTCTGGCACCAGTTATCCGTCTCTGCGAGACCTTTTTGAAGGATGTTTGTGTCAACTGGAGAGTCGATTATGGCGCCCAGTTTGCAGTCATCTATGAACTTGGTGAGCCATAGTCCTCCCACATTGGCCTGTACCTCAGAAAAGTAAATACCGAACAAGAGAGGTCCCAGGACAGAACCTTGTGGGACGCCACTTGTGACTGGTTTCGAGTCTGACATGGCTCCAGCAACTCTGACTCTGTGGGTTCTGTCTTTGAGCCAGTTTGCGACCCATCTTGTGACATAGGGGTTTATATTTAGGCTGGATAGCTTATCTATGATGCCTGAGTGGGGTATTGTGTCAAATGCCTTTGCGAGGTCCAGATAGGCTGTGTGGACTACCTTCCCTTCATCTATGGCCTTGGTGACTGTTTCGAAGAAGTCGACCAGGTTCAAAAGGCAGGATCTTCCCATGACAAAGCCAAATTGGGTAGGATCTAGTGTCTGTAGGTCCCCAATGTCTTTGTTTATGAGTTCCATGATGATCCTCTCCATAGCCTTGCAGACTAGGCTAGTCAGGCTTATGGGGCGATAGTTTCCAGGGTCCGCAGAGGCGCCACCTTTGTGGAGTGGGACCACTGTTGCTGTACGCCATTCTTTGGGCACATATCCTGTAGTGAGGCTGAGATTGTACAGCAGTTTTACTTGAGGGATTAGTTCTTCTTGGAGTTCATGTAGGACGCAACCCGGGACACCATCTGGTCCCATGGAAGCAGTGTTTTTTGCTTTGGAGAGGGCGGCCTTCACCTGAGCATCAGAGATGTTTGGGAGGCTGCACTCTGCCGGGATAGATACTTGCTCTTTTGGGGGGGGGGGAGAAGTTTGCACTGAACCTGTCTGCCAGGATATTGGCGATGTCTGTGGGTTCAGTGTATTTTTTGTTGTTTAGAATCAACTCAGAACAAGTCTGGGAGTTGCATCCCAGGTTCCTAACATAACTGAAAAAAGCCTTATGATTGTCTTTAGTGTCCTGTGCAATTTTTTTCTTGAAGCTGGCCTTGGAGGAATTTATGAGGGATCGTAATTTTTTCTAGTACTGATCAGAGATGCCTTCCCTTTTACGGATTTTGCTCTATCATGTAGTAGCTTCCTCCTTCTGTTGTACAGTTTATTTATGGCTGGGGTCCACCAGACTTGACGCCTGCCTTTGGATGATTGGGTCTTGATTTTGTTTGGGATAGCATGATCCATGCATTCCTGGAGATGTCCATAGAATGCGTTTATACAGGATTCTGCAGTTTGGGCCGTAGTTTCCACTGGCCCTGGGGCATTGAAGGATTCCACTTTGGTTTTGAGGTGTGAAGTTCGCTTTTGAGAAGTTTTTCACTGTGGTTTTCTGGGCTGGGGGTAGGGTCGGGATGTGGATATCCAGTGAAATTAATTTATGGTCTGATCTTACCAATGAGGGATATACTTCTGGTATGGAGCATAGAGTCCCCATGTTGGGAATGATCAGGTCTAGTATTTTTTCCCCTCTTGTGGGAGTGGTGACTAGTTGTTCCATAGTATTTGAGTTTATAAATTCCAAGAACCTTTGGGCTAAGGTGCTGGGGCTTGAGTAATGCTCCCAGTCTATGTTTGGGTAGTTGAAGTCGCCCAATATAATGGTGTTCGGAGAGATCTTCATGTTCTCCAATGTTTTCAGGAAAGCCAAGTGGGATTCCTGACTTTGAGAGGGTAGTCTGTAGGATGCTATGAACTGAAAAGCAGTCTTGCCCACTGTCAGTTGCACATGGATGGTCTCCGATACTCCATGCAATGCCACTAACCTGGAGGTGTGGATATCCTTGATAAATATGGAAGCTCCCCCTCCTTTTGTGGTTCGGTCCGGGTTTTGGGGCCGAAAAGCATGATATGAGGTATAACCTGGTAGTGTAAGGATGTTTTGTTGGTTCAACATATATGTGTCTTTAGTTGGAGATTTCTAAGTTGTTGTTGTGTATTTCAGCTTTTCCCGGTTAGGGGTCGCCACAGCGGAACTCTGGTCCACTAATAATTGGTAGTTGATTTTTACGTGCAGAGTTACCAGCCCTGACGCACAACCTTCAACGAAGGTACGCCCATTCACTCATGTCTCCACAAAGAAGATGCTCTAGCTGAGAATCGAACCGGACAGCGTCTTACTGTGAGGCGACATCGCTACCGAAGCACCACCACCGCGGGTACTTGGAGATTAAGTGTCACTGATTAATGAAAAAATGATATTTTTGTGAATACAAGACAGTGATAGGGGCTGCTTATCGATGAATCTATTAACAAACTGATAGTTTTATTGTTGTGAATAAATTTATGATAAAGCAGACATTACAGTAGCACAACTTTACTTGGCTGGACTGATATTTTATATGTCTCTGTAATTATGGGGTTTGTGTCACCTACCTTTTTTAAGAGAATGGCAGGCATGCTCTCACTATTGTGTTGTATGACTGATGATTACATCAAACGTTTTATGTAGGACTGTGATATTTTTATGTGCAATAATGATGCAGAACAAGGTATCAAGCCAGAGAACTGACAACTTCATCCTCAAGGGAGACTTTAGGACATGTGGCACATGTCTGTTTAGTAAAGGGGGGGCCTAAAGAAGCTGAGAGAGCAAAAGCCTGGAATCAAATTGTAACGGTCATTAATGCAATGGAAGAAATTGCACGTCAAATCACTGCAAGAAGAGGGGAAATGAGAATTCTATTTCTCTGGAATAGGCTCCCCAACCATGTGAAGTAGAGATCTTCCCCATCCCTATTTAAGCGCAACTTGGGCCAATGGAATGGTAATCGGAAATTCACCCTTGGTTTGGCTATTATGACTCTGATTAACAGAGGCAGTCAATAAATCATCACCTATATAAATCAAATTTCTGGGTCATATTTGGCTTGCATGGCTAAGCTTATAAGGGCCCTAGTGTTCATTAGCCTAGTATAAACCAATGAACCTATGGGAGGACATGCTAGAAGCAAGGTGAGGCAGAATGCAATTGCTTGGTTTGCCACCCTTTGTTGGGCCTAAAACCAGACCAAAGCCACACCTCTCACAACCCTGCCCATCCCCTGCCTTCTCCCACCCACTTTCCACCCAGTTCATGGCATCATCCTCACATCAGCTGAGGTACAATGCTTTCTTTTTTTCTGTTCCTGGTGGTTTCTTTCAATTTACTATGCTTTTTTTGTAAAAAGTATAGTAAACCCCCAGATTTAACACACTTTAACAGTCTCTTTCTTTTTTGAAACAATACCAGAGTTTGTACAGTTTTTTCTCCAGACTACCAGACAATCAATTTGATTTCTGGATAGTCTGGAAAAAATGGATAATTTGCAATGCTAGCAATTGCCTATACCAGTACTGGGGGAGGGGCCTTCAACAATTGCCCCTTTAATACCAGATGAGGAATACCTCTTCTGCATCCATGGGGATGAATATGACATTAAAGATAATGGCACTGGAATAATCAGAGGTGGTGTGAACACTGGCTATTATAACATCTGCATCAGCAACAGTTGTCTGCTCATGAAGGTTGGTTTAAAAACAGTAACATATATATTTATATAGAGAACTGAATTATTACATTAAACACATGAAGATTACTATTAATAGGTGAACCTTGCATATCTGCACACAATGACAATAAAGGAAGTATGCATGGGAAGTGCCTCCCACATCTCCTTACTAAGCCTACAGTACCATATGCTACTTTTTTATTAGTAATGTTTTCAAATCATTTTTAGAGGGTCCGCAGCAGAAACAGTTTCACCATACCAGTAAATTTGGAGGATATCAGCCGCAGAATGGGTGCTGAAGATGATGATGATAAAGTTATATTTATGAGCAAGCCTGAGGAAAGTGGTACAGGGTCCCCAAGTTTAATGGCAGGACCTCATATCCCACAACTTCTTCTTAACTCTGCAAGACATGATAGTATATCAAAGAATCAAGCACATGCTGACATGACACTCACACTTGTAGAGGGATAAAACCTAGGCACCTCTACATTAGTATCTCCAAACCCAGACAAATATTTTGAGGATGATCACAGACATTCACAGGTAACATTGCCCACAGCAACACCTTTACAAAGGGGAGCCAGAAGCAGGAATTTATCCTGGCTACCTCAGAAAACACACAAAGCATTGGCTCCTCAGCAGAAAATATGCAGTGACATTGTTAGAGCTCAGAGCACTACCATAGAATCAGCTGGAAATGGACAGGGTCCTCCATGGCAAATGTAAGGATTTCCAGCACTACATGAAAATGCCAGAGTAGGGATAATGCCATGACCACACTGATGCATAGTATGGTGACACACCAAGCATCTGTGGCTGCCTCCATTTGTACACTAGATGGGATTTACCAGACTGAAGCATGAATAGCTCTTGGAAGGGGTAGTGGACAGGGTAGTGTCTGGGCACATAGGGTCAGGTCATGTAATTAGTCAGGGTGAACAAGCACAAAATATTTATTGCAGGCCATGACAGCATTCATCTACACCTAACAGAACCTCTCATACAAAGTCACAGTCCCGGTCCCGCAGAACTGTAAGATTAATGTCTACTTGCATTAAGTAGGTCATAACATCGGACCAACCCACCATATAGCTGTCATAACAGCCCCTCTTCAAAACCACTTGCACCATCACCTAGTCCATCTTTAGGAGATGTGTACAACACATTTGACCTTGACCTACTGTGATTCAAGTGTGAAATATCTGTTACTTACAATTTGACCTTTACAAAACAGGTCAGTGTTTAACTTGTAGGGCAATAAGTTATTAAAAAAAGGAGGGGGCATTGGGCACTTTGTTACTGTATGCATTTTATTCATGTAATGGTACCGCTTAAAAACTGATGGAACTCTGGAAAGAAAGCTGTATGCCATAGCACACGATTACAGTGATTAACACTATTACTGCTGTACGATTCTGGTTAAATTGTTGCACTGTATCCCCTTCAACATGTGCAGAATTCTGCTGCCGTGGTCCTACCTGGTGCATCTCACACCCATTATATCACCCCAGTGGTGTGGGATCTGCATTGGCTGCTACTTGCAGTGAGGTAATTTTTTTTTTAAATCTTCAGTCTTAACCTGTCATGTCCTATATGGTTTGAATCACATTTATTTGCAGGAGCTCTTCCCCCTATGTCCCCATCAAGTCATTCACAGCATCAGGTAAGGAGCTGCTGGTCCTTCCTAAGACTAAGCTTGAGACCTTGACTAACCATTCTTTTTGTAAATAACCTTTCTTTTTGCTTATCCAGTCTTTTTCCTGCAGAATTAACTACCCTTCTTGATTTAGACATGCAGAACCGATGCTTTGTCTTAGAGGCCACTTGGGTATAATCTATTTAGGAAAATGTATTTAAGTCCTTTGAGCAGCATTAATATTAATGCTTTGTTGTTTATATTATTCATTGCATCACGGTTTAAATCTATTTTGATCTTTTCAGACAGATTTCTACTCAGTCAGGTCACTTTGTTCATTCCTTTAAGGGATTTATGCACCAAAACTCTCTGACCCAAGTGAATTTGACTCCTTCCAGTTGCCTCACTCTGTAAGAGTACTGAGCACATAGTTGCCCTGAAGATTCCTGCTGTAAAAGTGTTAGGAATATTTCACTAATAAAGAATTTCCACAGCTAAATTTCAATCATATTTTGAAGGGCAAAAAAAGGATAATACCTTCCATTAAAACAAATTGTGCTGACCATGTAGTTCTACAGAACAAAAATCAAAGCCACTCGATGAAGGTCAGAGTAATACAAAATCAAATACTCAAAAATAAATAAATAAATAAAACACCGATCAACATGGCTGAAAGTGAACTATAAATTTTAATAAAACATATATCGTAATATAAAAGTTAAGTGCTTTCACAGATACCCAATCTGCTTCTTCAGACCATA
This sequence comes from Protopterus annectens, assembly GCF_019279795.1. Taxonomy (NCBI): domain Eukaryota; kingdom Metazoa; phylum Chordata; order Ceratodontiformes; family Protopteridae; genus Protopterus; species Protopterus annectens. Next base: position 37,761,171 of record NC_056730.1, read on the forward strand.
TAAAATGCACTAAAGGAGGAGAATTTAAAAATCTAACAAGGTCCAATCACATGCAGTCAGCTGACTATTCACCAATAAATGAATGAACCAATCAAGTGTTCTTTATGAGCCAATCCCCAGAGAGTGTAGTTCAGTGATATTGCGGGCAGGATTTCATCACTGGCTTCAATGAAACCATCCCATTCAATCCTGGTAGAAGGTGTGTTTGTAAAATTAGTATTCAATGTAGCTCACAGCATTCTGTTGTATTATTTTGATCTCCACCCCGCACATTCAAGTGAAGCCAGCTCCAGCACGAAAAACTTGAATGAGTGGTCACTACCTCGTTCCATTACATGTTTAGTCAGGGCATTGTTACTTTCTTTTTATTTATATTGTTTATATGTTCCATGACCCTTTCCTTTAATGTGGGATTCATTTTGCCAACATAGAAGGCTCTGCAGGCAGTACAGTCTGCATAATAAACCAGATCTTTAATCTTACACTCAGCTTAAAACTCTATCTCTATTGTAAAACCAGTGCTGGGTTACAAAAATGAGGTGTTTGTTAGAATATACTTATATGGTCTGCAAGTGCAGCATTTAAACGTCCCTTTTCGATCTGAGAGAACTGTAGTCTTTATCAAATTATTCCAATAGCATAATTGTCATTTAAGGGAAAAGTTATTCCTGAAACACAACCTAGGAGAATCATCAATAACCTTTCTGATGTCAGGGTCAGCTTGTAAAATAGACCAATTCTTTTTCAAAATATTACATACTATGCTCATATCATTCAAATAGGTAAGGCAAACCTTATTCTTAGGACGTGTACCAGCAGAAGTAGTGTCTCCAACAATATCATTCCCGAATCTCTCAGAAAAGTAGGGTCTTTCATCACTACCCCTCATATGAAATACCTTATTCATGCAATGTTCACTCTCATGTAATTTATATAATTAAGCCAAAATTTCATTCTTAAAAAGTCCAAAAGCTGGAATCAGGTCATTGTCATCATCATGTAACCTCATTATCCACAGGAATTGTCCCTTCATAACACTTTTAGTAATATGACCAGGATGGATACTGGTTCTGTGTAACAGGGTATGCCTCTTACAAGGTTTCCTGCAGAGACGAGTGTGGCTACATCCCAGTGCCCCATCAACTGTAACATCGAGGAAGTCTATACTTTCATGAGAAAGGCAATAACTAGACTTCAAAAAATCAGTTGTCATCCGTAAAAAAATCAATAAAACTATTCAAGCTCTGTTCTGTTTCTTTCCATACAAGAAATATGCCATCCACAAATCGTCTGTAGAACAGGATATTCCCCACAAAAACATTATTATGTAATACATACTCCTGTTCCCAGCATGCAGGCATCAAGTTGGCATAAATGTCGGCACATGCCATGCCCATCGCAACTCCTGTCTGCTGGATATAAAAGTCATTGTTTAAGACAAAGATATTTTCAAGTACAAGTTTGATTAATTCACATAACAAATTTACCTTACTCACTAGCCAGTCAGTAATGTAACCAAGGAATCGCCTCACACAATCTATGCACCAATCATTGGGTATCATTGTAAAGACTGTTTACAGTGACATCCAATGATTGGGGCATTGATTGTATGAGGCATTATACACTCACCAAAGACATCTGCTTTAACAGACTTTATTCCCTCAGCCACAGAGGTCTGCTGAGACTTTATTCCCTCAGCCACAAATGTTTGCTGACACTTTATTCTCTCAGCCACAGATGTCTGCTTAGACTTTAATCCCTCAGTCACAGACGTCTGCTGAGACCTTATTCCCTCAGCCACAGACGTCTACTGATTCTTTATTCCATCAGCCACATACTGCTGCTGACACTTTCTTCCCTCAGCCACAAACGTCTGCTGAGACTTTATTCTGTCAGCTACAAATGCCTGCTGAGACTTTATTCCCTCAGCCACAAACGTCTTCTGAGACTTTATTCCATGAGCCACAAACGTCTTCTGAGACTTTATTCCATGAGCCACAAATATCTTCTGAGACTTTATTCCATCAGCCACAAACTTCTGCTGAGACTATATTCCATCAGCCACAGACTGCTGCTGAGACTTTATTCCCTCAGCCACAGACTGCTGTGAAACTTTATTCCCTCAGCCACAGACTGCTGCTGAGACTTTATTCCCTCGGCCACAGACTGCTGCTGAGAATTTATTCCCTCAGCCACAGATGTCTGCTGAGACTTTATTCCATTAGCCACAGTCTGCTGCTGACACTTTATTCCCTCAGCCACAGACTTCTGCTGAGACTTTATTCTGTCAGCCACAAACTTCTGCTGAGACTATATTCTATCAGCAGCAAACATTGGATGAGACTTTATTCCATCAACCACAAACTTCTGCTACTTTATTCCATAAACCAGAGACTTCTGCTGAGACTTTATTCCCTCAGCCACAGACAGCTGCTGAGACTTTACTCCCTCAGCTGTAAACTTCCGCTGATACTTTATTCCATCAGCCATTGACTGCTGCTGAGACTTTATTCCCTCATATACAGACTGCTGCTAAGACTTTATTCCCTCGGCCAGAAACTTCTGCTGAGACTTTATTCCCTCAGCCACAAATGTCTGCTGAGACTTTATTTTGTCAGCCACAAACTTTTGCTGAGACTATATTCCATCAGCCACACTTCTGTTGATACTTTATTCCCTCAGCCACAGACTTCTGCTGAGACTTTATTTCCTCAGCCACAAAAGTCTTCTGAGACTTTATTCCCTCAGCCAGAAACTTCTGCTGAGACTTTATTCCCTCAGCCAAAAATGTCTGCTGAGACTTTATTTTGTCAGCCACAAACTTTTGCTCAGACTATATTCCATCAGCCACAAACTTCTATTGATACTTTATTCCCTCAGCCACAGACTGCTGCTGAGACTTTATTCCCTCATCTACAGACTGCTGCTAAGACTTTATTCCCTCAGTCACAAACTTCTGCTGAGACTTTATTCCCTCAGCCACAAATGTCTGCTGAGACTTTATTCCCTCAGCCACAAACTTCTGCTAAGACTTTATTCCCTGAGCCCCAAACTTCTGTTGAGACTTTATTCCATTAGCCATAAACTTCTGCTGAGACTTTTCCAGCCTGAAAAAAATACAGAAACAGTCTCCAATTAATGGAATGTGTTATTAGAACAAAAGCTTTGTGGTAGACTCAGCAGGCCTCTAGTAAATGCTGCTACCATAAAAATAAAATTAAATGTTGTGACTCACATCAACCAGTCAGTAAAAAGAACTTCTCTTTCTAGCCGTACACATTAATTGTACTTAAATTTGAAACTATGCCCATGACAACAGAATTTTTCCTCTCAAACACTCTGGTCCCTTTAGCATAACAGGCCCTCTTGTTCTCTCTGCCTAGTTACAGAATCCTTTCCACCCTTACAGTGCCCTGACACTTCTTCTCTTACCCTCCATTCTATCAGTATTTTATGACACTTACCTTCTGCTTCCTTCACTTTGTCTGATTATTTTTCTTGTTGTTGCACACTGTGTTGCCAGGAAGCCTCACTCTCTTCACCCTCACTACTCTCAGGCTCTCTTGACTCCCCTACCCACCCCCAATCCCTCTTCATCTACATTTACATCTACACACAACCAGTCATATCAAACATCAACTAACTCACCCAGCACACCAGAAAAATGTAACTTCCTTCTACACAACCTACTACATCACTCCCCCTCTTGAATAATCCATGCATCACTTCCTCTTTGTCTTCATATCTCATACTACATCACTTCCCCTCTGAAATAACATTATATTACTTCTTCCTTCTCCATTTATACCTCTGTTAGCTCTAAGTGCCATCAGTCTTTACAAATAAGGCCCTCACTTTGCATTTCTATGTTCCACTGTCTTCCTTTATTTTTTCTATATGTCTACTTTTATTATTACAACAGTATGTCCAATTCATTCTACATATTTCTGTCTTTTTATGCAGTTTGCTAAATTAACCCTACTTCCCTTCAAACACAGCCACACTACCAACACAGACTTAGATCATAGAATATACCACCACAGCTCTTTCTTCCAGCACCAGCCTCACTACCCTTAACCCATCTCTACCTAAATTTTTACCCTTTTCACTACAATCCCTTGATGCCATGCCCATACACACAGTACAACTGATTGTATATCTCACATGCACGCAACTTACATGCTATCACAAACCTCAGTATACTAATTATATACACAATCTCACCTCTAAGACTCCCAGTACTAATGCACCACATGTACTGTTACAATATCTCATCATCTCTACAGTCCTTCTCTCCACCTCTTCAAACATAATGTCCTAAAACAAAAGGAGCTGTACTGCACACAAGGAACCAATAACAAATATTGAATCAAAATGTCCTCCTGGTCACAATTTCCCTACTTCGGTACAACTCTATGGAGACATCCACCCTAACTCTGGCTCAGTACAAGACCCAACTGTAATTAATAACTACAGCCAGCATCACCAAAGTACTGCTAAAAGAAAAAATCATAGAGCAAAGGGTTACAATTCATCAATATTAACCTCAGGAGTAACTCCAACAAACTTCATGACTTGCATGAATTCATATCACACCACATCCCTGCTGAAACTACTGAAACCTGGTTAAAAGCCACTCTCAAAGACAAATAAATTCTTCTACTAGGGTATAGCATACTTAGAAATAACTGCATATGCAAAATGGCAGGTGAAGCAGCAACCATTTATACTATCTAAACATCTCTTTGTATCAGCATAACAAGCTCCAATTTAAGAAGGCAGAAATATTTTCTTTTTTAAAGTTAACTCATATAAGAGCCTGTGTATTATTGCAGTACATATCTCTCCAGGAAATAGCATCACCATTATTGAGAGCATATTATCTTGGGTAAGAAACCCTGATCTTAGGAGACCAATTTATAGTGGTTCAAACTTTTATCTGATACCCCAAATGCAAGCATTAACCTCTATGACTTTAAACAATTCATAGAGACTCCAAACAGATGCTAGAAACCAACTAGCAGAGCATCACTGTTAGACTGAATATTATCATTAAACCTTAGTAATATCTCCACCACAGTTACCTTACCTGATACCCTAACTGACCATCTACCCACTTTTCCCAGTAGAATCCCTAGCCGCTCTCTAAGGCAACACCATTACAACTTAGTGGGCAACATAGCTAGCTTCCTCGCAGAGGCTTTTACTTCTGCTCTGAAATCTTACAATTGGACATTTCTAAAAACACTACCGTCAGATGAAGCAGAACTTGAATTTAATAAAATCTTCCTTGGCATACTAAATGAGCATGTTCCCACAATGAAAGAACAGAGTTAAATTGAATCCTGCTTCCTGGCTATCATGCAAAATGAAGCAACTAATAAGACTAAGGGGCAAAATCGTGAAATCATAGCAAACTTAAAAAAGTCAGGAAAATTTATGATATTTCAGATACGGCAGAAATACAACCAAGAGTAGTATAAACCTAGTCAAAAAAGGCATTACTGTAGCCTGCAGGAAACTCACCAAAACAATTCAAAACCCTTTTGGACATCCCTCACGAACATAATAAACCCAGGTCACAAATCACAATCAAACCAATCACTTGAAGATCCCCTAAAAAAAATAGTTGACCAGTTTAACAAACAATTTATACACTTCATCACCTTAGAGTACTAAGAACCAACACTATGTGCAATTCAAAACTTTTGCTAGGATCCATCTCCCACTCAGCCAAAATCTTCATCCACTCTATCAGTAAAACAATACCTCCTCAAACTGAAAACCATAACCCTGGCCACAGAAAGTCCTCCTCCAAAGTATTTAAAAATAGCTGCCAAGGTCCTTGACTATACAATACTATCTAATAAATAGATCCATTAATGAATGTTGTGTCTTCACTATATGGAAAAAAGTATATATACTGTCACTTCACAAAGGAAGCTCAACTAACTACTTTATTAATTTCAAGCTAATCACTATAGTACCTCCCATATGAAACATCATTGAAAAATATATACACACTCAATTTAACTGCCTCAGTGTAAATAACTTTCTTTTATCCATGCAATGTGGATTTATACCCAACCACATTACTACCGCTATCATATTACATTTTACTGGCACCATCAGTTAAAAACAGAAATTCTGGCAATCAGGTTCTGGCAGTTAGTGCTAAGGGTTAAGGATGTCAGCTGTTGCTCCTGTGGTACAGGGTTTGATTTTGTCAGCCCTCATTTGCCTACTACGTGAGCAAGTCAATTAACCAGACATTATTCCTGGTCTTCCCTGAAAAGGGACAGTATGTCCAGTGGGCCTAACTGGTAAACAAATGGGTATTATTAATTATCATTATTATTACTTTCCTCGATATTTTTGACTTGTAAAAAGCATTCAACACAGTCCTCCATTATGTACTACTACAAAAGCTCTCTTCTCTAGGCCTCTCTTACCTCTCTCAGCTGTTTAAAAACTTCTAATGAGGCAGATGCCAAGATATAAAGTGACAAAATTAGTATTCCTCCTTTCAACCTGTAACAGGTGATGTACCACGTGGATCCATACTGGGATCACGCCTGTTGAATGTATTCATAAATGATCTACAATCAACAGTCAAACATGCTACTTTGATTCAGTGTGCTGATGATTCTGCATTAATCCGCTCCACCCCCACCCTGCACAAATTGCAAGAACTGACCCAGGAATCCTTCACATCCATTGAAATCTGGCTAGACAACTCACGACGACTATTGAACCCCCAAAACTATGTTGCGCCTTTTCACTCCTAAATCACACTCACAAAGTAAAGACTAGTTTAACATCACCTCTCCCAACAATACTAAGATAGAAATTATACCACATACTAAATTTCTTGGAGTTACAATAGATGATAATATAAGATATGGGATCATAGGATTATAGGAGGTTGCAAGGCTAATGGCCCTAGAGCCTTTTTTAAGCCTAGTCATTTATGCCCCAATTTTCCCATTTATCAATGCCCATGGACTAGAATGGCTTTGTTATATACCTGTGCCTTCGGGCATTTACAACCTGCCCCAGCCATACAACAGATCAGCTTCAAGTTAAAGGGGCCACCAGATCAAGGAATAGCACAGAGTGCCATAATTGCTAGTTATGGTTTTGATCTTTGACATTGACAAAAATATTTATAGGTCGCCTGACTCATTGCCTGAATCCTAGGCTGATTTCCACTCATTGTCCATTGACGATGACATTGCTGGATTACTAGGTCTGACTTTTAATGATGATGACATTGTTGAATCACTGACTTCAGACCATGATGCTGTTGTTAAGTCACTTGACTTCACTTCCAGATTTGTTGGTATCCCTGCTTTTTGTCTAGTACGGGCTGTGATGGTTTATCATTGGTAAAGAATTGAATTATGTTGTCTTGTTCTCTTCAACATCTGTCACAAAGGATTGCCTTCTTAACATGCGACACATGATTCCAAGTGGGTGATCCTTCACACTGAATGATGGAAGCTGTTATGAGGAGAAACAGGAAGGTGCCACTTCACCTTGGCTAGACGGCATGTCATCTGGAGAAAGATATGACAAACACAAGGTCTCCAGGTGCACCATTGTGACAAAAAACAGGATCTGGCTTCCACTGTTCTTTGATTATCTGCAGGAAATTGATTATCTGAAAAGATTATGCTGCAGAACAGAAAGAAGACACTTGTAATAAAGAAAAATAGCGTCATCAACATCTTGTAACTCCAAATTTCTGGACAATTGTGTAGCTGGCATTCTCATGGGGCTTCCCATAAGAATTTCACATAAGGAGAATATTGTCTAGGGTTGTGAATTGTACTACGTATACTAAAGAATACTGGAGGCAATGCCTCTGGCCATTTAAAACCAGTTTCTTCACACAATTTAGCAATTCCAGTTTTTAAAGTGTAATTCATTCATTCAACAATTCCTGAAGCTGTCGTGGCCTGTGCAGGCAATGATATTGCATTTTTACCTTTAAAACTTTATACACTTGTACTACTTGGCTTGGAAAATGAGATCCCCTGTCAACCGAAAAGAAGGAACACCAAATCTAGGTATCAGCTCATGTAACAGTTTTTTGGCAACCGTAGTTGCATCATTTCTAGCACAAAGGTAAGCTTCAATCCACCCAGAAAAAAAATCTACAACTACTAAAACATACTTAAATTTCTGACACTGTAGTAATTCAATAAAATCCCATTGTATAAACAGAAAGGCCCTTGTTCCTTTTTCAAAGACTGTAGGGACAGGAACACTTTTTGGCACATTGTACTCTACACAAACAATACAAGTATTTACAAGATGCTGAATGATTTTGGAAATGTAATGCACATACCAATCAGTCAAAATTTGTCTTATTAATGCATTTTTTTCTCAAATGAGGGCAAATGATAACCCTAAACCAACTGTACTAAAAAGAAAGTGGCGCTACTCGCCTTCTGTCCATATGGCACCAGACTGAGTCAGGGAAGCGGCTATAGCCATCAAGTATCCATCTTACCTTTTCAAACTCTGTCCATATGGCACCAGACTGAGTCAGGGAAGTGACTATAGTCATCAAGTATCCATCTTACCTTTTCAAACTCGTCAGCTTGATTCTGAAAAGGCAATAATTCCAGTAAAGAAATAGGTGTATGAATTTTTCATAACTGCTTCAAAAATGAAGCCTGAACAGGATAAGACAATGCAGCTTGTCTGTCCACCATGTCTGCAAAAGCATTTCCCTTTGAAATGTAAGAATCAGTCATACGAATAGTATGCCTGACCACATTGTAGGATGTGGTGCAGCTTGAGTAGCAGTAATGCATGATGGTAAAATTTGCCAGGAGCCTTCTGAAATGAGATGTCCTAAATACTGAACTTGTGGCTTTCACAATTGAAATTTTGTCTTATTAACCTTAAATCCCAGTTCTGCCATTTCTGTAGGTAACAGGAGTGCGTTCAACAATTCATTAATAAAAGCATACCCTTTTACCTCTCCAAAGTGTTCCAAAATCATGAACTACCCCATAGACATAACATTAGTCTGTAAAGATTGTTACAGTTTTATCTTTTGCCAATTTGCATGGTTCAGTAATGGCTACAAGTTTAGCTTTTGAGCACTTGATTTGCTGTACACACAGAATATGCAGTTACTAACAAGCCATTTTCTCTTTGAACACAGAATCCATCAACAAATAGAAGCAACTCAGAATTCAGAAATAGGGAATCTTTTAAATCTGATCTAGGAGGAAGCACATGGTTAACTACAAAAACACAATCTTGTGGCTCTCCTTCATCCACTGTAGGAATTAAAGAAGCATGGTTAAGAGATGGACATCTAATGATCTGCAAAGAAGGGTTATTAAGCAAAGACAATTCATACTTAAACAATTGTGAAGCGATAGATGTGTTTTGGTTCTCAGTAATAATGCTTCTACAGAATATGGATCTGCCACAAAAGCCCTGTGCCAGAGTTTTACGGCAGCTGCCATTTCTACCATGTACGCCTTTATGGCCACCACCCTAAGGCAGTGGAGGTTGACTGCAGCCATGGGATCAAGATTTTTACTGAAATAAGCAATAGGTCTAAACCCATCATTTCTACACTGTGCCAGTAACCCTAATGCTACTTTATTCATTTCACAACAGATTGGAAAAAAATATTTTTTGAATAGTCAGGTAACCCAAGAGCAGGAAGGTTAGAAAGTAAAGTTTTTAGTCGGACAAAAGCTTTTTCATGATGCTCCTGTCAGGGTAAGGTCTCAGGTGTGTCTTTTTTATTAATAATTTGAAATCCACTGTTGGCAGTAAACTGTCAGTCCCAGTAAATAACACAACTTTTTTAACATTGTAGGAGGTGGTGTAGCTTTAATAGCAGTGATGAGTGAGAGTAAAGTTTACTGGGAGCCTTCTGAAATGAGATGTCCTAAATATTAAACTTGTGATTTTTCATAATTGCAATTGTGTCTTATTAACCTTAAATCCCTGTTCTGCTAACTTACAGGAAAAATAGTATCTTGTTGACAGAGTAAGAATCTGAAGCTAAAAGTAAATTATCCACATATTGTATTAGAGTAGGCCCACAAGGGAGTTGAATTTTATCTGTTCCTTCATTTTTATTTTTAGAGAAAAGAGGAGGTGAGTCTACATATCCTTGAGGTAACTTCATCCATGTATACTGCTGTCCCTTGTATGTAAAGACAAACAAATACTGACTGCCTAGGAGAATAGGGTTAGGAAAGAAAGCAGAGGAAATATCTATGTTTTAAAAGGTGGCAGATATCTGATGCATGGAACTTAGTATTGTTGTCTGATTAGGGTTTCACTTCAGAATCCTAAACTTCATAATCCTGAAGCCCAAAATCCTGAAAACTCAAAATCCTGAATCCCAAAGTACTGCAAATATACAGAACACAAATAATGACAATATTCCAGTACAAGGACCTGCAGAAACACATACAAGACAAAGGGTAGCACTTTTCACCAAGTATGGGCTGTGCCAAACACACCGCCTGCTAATTAAATATATGAACTCCAAGATTGCACTCCATAGAAAAAAATGGCAAACATACCATCACATGTTCCATGACTGCCTGTTGTAAGCTTAGTAACTTGTTATACTACAACATAACTCATGATAGTCTAGTGAAGTGCAATCTTTGAGTGGATATATTTAAGTAGTAGGGGGTGTGAGGGGTGTATGGGGGCCTGCCCCCTGCTTATATTTGGTGGAATGTAATATGGTTTGGGTTGTCTATAGTCAGTATATGTATCCTGTGTGTTTTCAGTATTTTGGGATTCAGAATTTTGAGTTTCAGGATTTTGAGCTTCAGGATTATGAAGTTCAGGATTGTGATATTTCAGGATTCTGAAGTGAAACCCTGATTAGGTACTACAAGAAATATCAGCACTACCACTGCATTAACTACTCTTAAATCTTGTACAAACCTATAGGTGGCCTTTCCTGTTTTTTTTTTTTTTGTTTGTTTTGTTTTTTACTGGCAAAATAGGTTTATTACATGGGATTCTGGTCAGGATATTATTTCTTGCTGGTTCAATTCCTTTCTCTGCTTCTATTGATAAGGAGTACTGGACTGCCATTGGTAGCAGCTCATAAGGTTTTAAAATGCATTCCTTATAAGCCCTACCTTGTTGTCATGTGTAGTCCACAGCTGCGGAGGAACTCCCAGATCAGCTATACAAGAGATCTGTTGAAACTTCTAACTACAGATACTTTTTCGTTATTTTTAGATTCTTATTGTCAGTCATTAAAAGCTAACCATCAAGAGGTCTTTGTTTCCTTTTTGTGTGAGATTTTGTTCAAAATTTTATAAAATAGCCTTATCAAAATTCCACCTTCAGGAAACTGCAGTGCACTATCATTTTTAATGATTAAAGATCACTTTACCAAATAATTACATCTTTCTCTTCTATATTTATTAAATATATGCCTGGCTGCAGTTCCAACTCCAGCTCTTTTTTAATACCCCCACATTCACACCCATGGTAATTACAGCAGAATAAAAATATTACCCACTCACATACATTAAAACCCTTCTCATACACTAGGAGATTATGTGATATTGTCAAAAAAAACTGCTCTCGTATGAATATATGATTGAACCCACTTTCATACAGAATATGTATTTGTGATTAAAACCCACGCTCATAAAAAACATATATAATGTAACCCTCTCTCATACAATTTAACCCTCATAGCAAAATCACTAATTTATTAAAACATCATGTAACAGAAGCTTACTTGTTGAGACTTCAAACTCTGCTAAAAGTGAAGAAATATAGCTGTGTACTTACACAACAGAAATGCAAAGGGCAGAAAACCTGTCAAAAATTTGTCCAAAAGGTGCTTTCTGCTGCAGCAGCACACAAATGGCTCAAAATCCAAGACTTCACAACATCAAACTGTTAAGGCCAAAAATAACTTCCTACACCACAATTCAGCAGAACAGAATATTCTTGTTTATTGAAAAAGAACACGTACATGTGAGACTAATCAATCAAGGTCTCATCTCCTCAAAGAGAGCAACTATGATTATATTTATATGGTAAAAGCTTCTGAGTAATCATTTTTTTTATGTCAGACTATAGGCACTGACCAGTTAGACTATAGGCACTGACCAGTTAAAACTAAACACCTCTATATTATTTTGATAACTAAAGAATTTGCAGTCTCTATTTGTGCCTTCCCCTATTAGACACTCATTCTGATCTTCCATATTGGAACTATTCGTGTCGGCACTATCCACATAGCCACTACGAAGTAAAAGTCTTTAACACAGGCCTAAGCTGTCAGGATCCATCATGAGCAATATGAATTTCACTTTGAAGAACAGAATATCTTCATATGTCTTTGTTAAATTCGTAAATTTAATATTGACCAGGCGGATCATACAAAGAAACCACTGAACTCATGGCCTATTTTGTCACAGTAATGAAATCACCAGCTAGGATTGTGGAGAAAAAATAAAACTGTATGAGAAAATCCTCAGTGTCTGAGTTGCCTACTAAATGGTCCACTCCCATACATTTGTCATTTTATTTAGTTGTTACCAAGTAAGCTCACCAACCACAAGTATCCTTTCTCAAGGGCCACACAGGAGCAATACTAGATTAAGCAGTTTGTTCAATCACACAGTAAGCAAATGGAGGTAGAAGGAATCAAACCATGTATCCTGGACTACAGAAAGCAGCTTACTACCAGCTATAAGGCTCAACTCCGTAGACTTATTGCAAGACAATCCACTTATTTACAAAAACATTTGGTTTACAGATTTCAAACCACCTTCTGTACAACAGAAAAAGTAAAAAGATTATGGCTAAGTGCTATTCATGTTTGAATACCCCCACATTTATCAGTTCAAATATCTTACTAAATGATTAACTTAAGTATGGGTATTAATATCTATTGCTATATGTCTCATAGGATATGTCCTTATACTCAACAGATTGGTATGGCATTATTCTGGGCAAAAATTAGCAGAATGAAAATGAAAAGTAACACTGGACAAATACAAAACATTTTTACAATCCCCTACAAGTTATGAAATTAAAGGCTGTGGAACAATAAATAGTTTTCCTTACCAACGTGTTTTTTTTTTAAGAGCAGACATTTCTGTAATTAGGCCCAGTATGAAGTAATATGTGAAATTTCAACCAAGTACTGTTGAGCTTGCTTCTAAAAAATAAATAACAGCCTAACATGGATGCTAGTCCTTTTTATCATATATCTTCATATTGATTTGTCCCACTCATGCTTAAGGAGGCTCAGCTGAACTGCAGGTCTCTGAATTCCTTAGTTATTAACTGTGCAAATTGGATATTACATTTGTACAACTAGAGGGCTCCATCATGACGGAAGAAGGACACAATGATCTGTTTGTTATACTACTTCCATAGATGTTACAAGGCTCAGCTCCCTTAGGTCTATGTAAGGCCATTCAAGGCTCAGCTCCCTTAAGTCTATGTAAGGCCGTTCAAAAAAATGATACATGCGACAAGCTGTCTGATTCAGTCAGAGGAACGGAATCTGGGCCAAGCAACAAGGAGAGGCAAGTCATCATCATAAAACGGGGGACTTCAAGCTAATAATAATAGACTCTTGTAATCTTACTTTCCTATGCATTTGGTTTAACAACTACAAACTTATTCCATTACATAAAAACATGGTCTTTGAAACATGCCAACTTAAACCTGGCTCAGCGTTCCAAATCTATTTTTTCGGTAATCCCATTACCTCTATATATATATATATATATATATAGAGAGAGAGAGAGAGAGAGAGATTTGGAACGCTGAGCCAGGTTTAAGTATGGAATAAGTTTGTAGTTCTAGGGTTCTAGGGCAGCTAAAAATTCTTACTGAATCTAAAGCATCCTTACCTCTAATGTTCAGAACATACTGATCCCAAAATTGAAATACTCCTTTCCTTTCATCACCTTATCTTAACTACCATAGTATGTTTCGACTAAAAAAATATTGCATACATTCTTTGGATTTATTAGCCCAGATGATGCAGGATCCCATCACTGCTCTCTTTAACTGTCCACCAGACACTTTCCATAAATTTATTTATTTTTATTTATTTATTTAACATTTGTTTACCAGTATAGTCCGACTGGACAACTGGTGTCCGTTTTCAGTGAAGTCCTAGGGAGAAAAGCTTCACAAAGTTACAGAGCAGCAAGTAAAAAAACATGATAGAGATAGTATTTAACAAACAACAGTGTAATGTAACATGTTATAGTAAGGTTAACAGTTAAAAACAAGGTTGTAGTAAAAGTATATGATCACAGCACATTTGCAGAGTGAGCATAAGTACAGCATATGTACAACCGACTTCATAGTAAGCCCACATTTGAAAGATATTTACACTGCATACAATTAGCATAGGCAGAGCACATCAGTGAAACAGTGTTCATCAGAGTCAGCAATGAATAATAGCCTACAGTGGGGTGAGGGTTCAGGGAGGATCATTGCAGGTACATATATGGTTGTCATAAAGGTGTGATTTAAGAAGGTTTTTGAATGTGGTATTGTGGCTTTGTAACCTGAGGTCTGGGGGCAGTGAATTCCATGTTTTTGCAATCTCATAAGGGAATACAGATTTCCCTGAGCTGTTTTTACATGGAATGACTTAAATTAGGGCTTTGTTACTAGATTGTAGTTCCCTGTTGGTGCTATAGAAGTTTAGGAGGCCTGTTAGGGCAGGGGTTTTATCTGGGTGGTATAATATTTGATGGGCTATGTTGAGCTGGTGGTAGCATAGTAAGTTTGGAAATTCCATCCAGTGTCATTTCTGTAGGGATTGGCAGTGGTGACAGCGTGATTTAGCATTGGCTGCAACCCTAGCTATTTTGTTGTAGCATATTGAAAGTTTGTTCAGGTGGGCTTTATTTAGATTTGTTAGCAAATGGGGATGCATAGAGCAGTGTTGATAAGAGATGAGTTCTGGCTATGGCAGCTTGGGATTCTGGGCTTAAGAACTTGTTGCTGTGATAGAGGCATCCTAGTTTTTTGTGGACATTGGAGATGGTTATGGATATGTGTTTATTGTATTTAAGCTGCTGGTTGATTGTAAGACCTAGCAGTTTAGCCTCAAGAGACCGGGATGATGAGGGTCTTGTTGGCTGAGAGTATGGAGAAGGTGGGTTCATTAGTCTTTATTGGGTGGAATAGCATTAATTGTGTTTTTTAGGATTCATTATCAGTTGGGAATTGTTTAGCCAGTTTTCTATCTCTGTGAAGGATTCTTGGGCTTGGATTTGTAGAAGATGGATGTTGGTTGCAGAGCAGATTAGGGTAGTGTCATCTAGGTATTGGACTATAGCGGCTTTTGTGGTTGCTAAGTGGAGTTGATTTGTAAAGATGTTGAAGAGAAGAGGGCCAAGGACTGAGCCTTGAGGTTTGCCACATTTGGCAGGGAGTGGGGGGATAGGGAGTTGAGCCATTTGAAAAATTGAGAGCGGTTGTCTAAGTAGCTACTGAACCATTGTAGAGTAGAATTGTCAAGGTTGAGTTTGGAGAGGTAGGATAGGAGTTTATTGTGGGAAACTGTGTTGAATGCTTTGGATAGGTCTAGAAAGGTGGCGGAGACAAGTTTCCCTTGGTTTCTGTATGAGTTTATGATGTTGGTGAAGTTAATTAGTGCAGTGGTTGTACTATGAGCAGGTCGAAATCCATGTTGAGTATTAGTGAATAGGTTGTTGGAGAGTAGATGGGTGAGGAGTTGGTAATGGATACGCCTTTCTAGAATTTTTGACAGGGGTGAAAGGATTGCAATGGGTCGGTAGTTGGAGAGGTCGGTGGAAGGGCCACCCCTGTGAAGTGGGATGATGTATGAGGTTTTCCACAAGGATGGAACATAGTGTTCAGTAATGGGTCTATTTATTAGCAGTGAGATGGGGTAAGCAATGGCCCTTGAAGCAAGTTGGAGGTATTCGGCAGGGAGATTGTCACAGCAAGGGTAGTTGATTTGAGTTTTGCTAGGAGTTTTTGGATGGTCAATATTGATATTGGTTTGAGAGAAAAGGTGGTGGTGTTTGATTTGGCTTTGGGGGTTGGTGGTGGGTTTGTATCAGTATGGAGGAGGTGAAATAGTTGTTGAAGTTGGAGGCTATATCAAGGTTAGTGCTTTCTATTTTTGGTGGTGGTGTGGTATTTTTTCCGGGTTGGAGGATGCTGTTCATTGCAGCCCAGAATTTCTGAGAGTTGTTATTATATTTTCTTAGTAAGAATATATAGTGATTTTGTTTGTCAATCTTAACCTTTTTTTGCCTTATTTCTAAGTTCTGAAAAGGCTTGTCTAGTTGTTGGTGATTTGTGTAGTTGCCAGATTTTCCTTGTTTTCTCCCTTTGTTTTAGTAAGGCCTTTGTGGTTTTCTGTAACCAGGGAGGATTGCTGCATATCCTAATTGTTTTGATTGGGGCTAGTTGGTTTGTGATCCTTAGGAATGTGGAGTTAAAGTACTATGCTGCCTTGTCCAGAGGGAGGGTTTTGATGGGAGTCCAGTTACACAATGTTAAGGTTTCTGTGAATTGGTCTAAGAGGAAGTTTTTGCGGGAACGGGTTTGTAGCAAGGAGGGTGGGTTGTTACATTTAAGTTTGTGTCAAAGGATAAAAGTTGGGTTGTGGTCACTGAGAGAATTGGGTAGTGTACCACAATGGTGGGCAGTGTTGGCCTGGTTAGTGAGGATCTAGTCTAATATGGATTCTCTTTTGGTGGTGTTATCTATACGTGTGGGTATTTGAATTAATTGGGTGAAGTTATATAGGGTAATGTGGTGGGTGGATGTTGGGGAATGGATAGAGTTCCAGTCATTGTTGACATTGCCTAATACTATGCCTTCTTGGGGAGGGAGTGAGAAGCCCAGTGGAGTATTGATTCTAGGGTGTTTATGTTGTCACCTAGTGGTATATAGATGCTGAGTAATTTAGATGTTTGTGCTGGTTTAGGAGGAGTTTATATAGAAATAGCTGAATGCAGCTCTTCTATTTTGTTCATGATGCTATGAATATACAGGTTTAGTATTAGCACATCAGTGGTCTTGTATTTAAATGGGAAATGGGTGTTATTTGTGTTCATGGGAGTTGATACTGGGCCAGGGTTGGGGTGGATATCACCTGCTAATAGTAACTTGCCTACTATGTTGGTAATGGTTTTAAGGTAAGAAACTATTAGATAGTGGAATCTGAAATTGGGTTGTTGTTGGATTCTGGGATGTAGTGAATTGGTGAGATAGTTTGAGGGAAGGGTGGACTATGGGTGACTTGGGGTGTGTGTCAGTATGTTTGTGGGGATTGGATGTGGCAAGGGGTAAGATGGGGGGATTTCATGCAGTTGAGATTGATGAGTGAGTAATGGTAGGAGGTACTGATGGAGATTATGTAGAGGCCTATGGATAAGATAAACAGTATTAGTGGAGAAGTGTGATGGTGGAGGTAGTGGGTGTGGCTCATGATACCCAAGCAACCGCTACCCCAAAACAAAACACGTGCAGCACATAGCTCACAAAGCCAGTGTGCCAAGCAGTCACAGCCCTTAAGACTAAACAACACACCTGATACACTTGTAATAGGTGACTATCGTCAGGCACACTGACGTCCCGCTCAGGCTGAACAAGAAGGTCACAGTGAGCTGCCTGTCTAGTGCTAGTATCCGCCACATAACACAAGCACTCAGGTCACTCCAAGGCAAGTACAAATATGACTCAGTCATTGTCCATGCTGGTGGGAATGACCTGAGATGTACCTCCCTGGACTACATGAAAAGAGACAGAGGAGCTCTCTGAGCATGTAGCCCAGGCTGGTATGACCCTGACCTTGAGTAGCATCTTACCCTCACCAAGAATGATGCCACAATATGAAGACAAGATGATCAATTTCAACAATTGGCTTAAGTATTGGTGTCATTCAAAGGGGATCCAATGCCTGTTAGCCTGGGATGACATGCTCGACAAGCCACGATGCTTCGCTAGGGACGGCTTGCACCTGTCACCCCTGGGCTTTCGGATATTGGCAAAGGCTCTTGCTACTCCCATAGTGCCTTTTTTAGGCAAGGCTCAAAAGACAAACCCACCTCCATAGGTATCACAAGGGATAAGAAACTAAGAGTAATGCTACTCAACGCCAGAAGTCTAAACCTCAAGATGCACGCACTCGAAACTCTCCTTAGCATGGAGAACATCGATATCTGTGCAGTAACAGAAACCTGGCTCAAGGCTCGAGAGCAACCCAGCACTACCAGGTTATACCTCATACCATGCTTTTCGCCCCAAAACTTGGACTGAACCACAAAAGGAGGGGAGTATCAATATTCGTCAAAGATACCCACACCTCCAGGTTGGTGGCACAGCACGAAGCATCAGAGACTATCCATGTGCAACTAACAGTGGGTAAAACTGCCTTCCAGTTTATAGCCTGCTACAGACCACCCTCCTAAACCCAGGAACCCCACTCGGCCTTCCTGAGAACACTGGAAAATATGAAGGTCTCTCCAAACACCATTATATTGGGTGACTTCAACTACCCAAACATAGACTGGGAGCATTACTCCAGCTCCAACACCCTAGCCCAAAGGTTCCTAGAATTTATAAACTCAAATGCTATGGAACAACTTGTTACCACTCCCACAAGAGGAAAAAACAAACTGGACCTGATCATCACCAACATGGGGACTCTATGCTCCAGACCAGAAGTGTATCCCTCACTGGTAAGATCATACCATAAACTAATCTCACTGGATATTCACATCCCGACTCCACCCCCTGCCCTGAAAACCACAGTGAAAAACTTCTCTAAATCAAATTTCACACTCCTCAAAACCGAGGTGGAATCCTTCAAAGCCCCCGGGCCTGTGGAAAATACGGCCCAGACTGCAGAATCCTTTATAAACGCATTCTATGAACACCTTCAGGAATGCATGGATCATGCAATCCCAAATAAAGCCAAGACCCAATCCTCCAAAGGCAGACGTCCTGTCTGGTGGACTATACAATAGAAGGAGGAAGCTACTACATGATAGAGCAAAATCCCAAAAAGGGAAGGCATCTCTGATCAGTATTAGCAAAAAAACTACGGGCACTCATAAAATCGTCTAAGGCCAGCTTCGAGAGAAAAACTGCATAGGACACTAAGGATAATCACAAGGCTTTCTTTAGTTATGTTAGGAACCTGGGTGGGAATTCCCAGATATGCTCAGAATTAGTCCAAAATGACAAAAAATACACCGAACCCACAGACATTGCCAACATCCTAGCTGACAGGTTCAGCGCAAACTTCTCCCCCCTCCCCACCAAAAGAGCAAACATCTATCCCAGCAGAGTGCTGCCCCTCTGACATCTCAGATACTCAGGTAAGAGCTGCCCTCTCCAAAGCAAAAAACACAGCATCAATGGGACCAGATGGTGTCCCGGACTGCGTCCTACATGAACTCCATGAAGAGCTAAACCCAAACATAAAACTACTGTTCAATCTCAGCCTTACTACAGGATATGTACCCAAAGAGTGGCGTACAGCAACAGTGGTCCCTCTCCACAAAGGTGGTGCCTCAACGGATCCTGGAAACTATCGCCCCATAAGCCTGACTAGCTTGGTCTGCAAAGCTATGGAAAGGATCATCATGGACCTCATAAATAAAGATATTGGGGACCTACAGACACTGGATCCTACCCAGTTCGGCTTTATTAAGGGCAGATCCTGCCTCTTAATCCTGGTTGATTTCTTTGAAACAGTCACCAAGGCCATTGACGAGGGGAAGGTGGTCCACACAGCCTACCTGGACCTCGCAAAAGCCTTCGATACAATACCCCACTCGGGCATTATAGATAAGCTCATCAGCTTAAATATAAACCCCTATGTCACTAGATGGATTGCAAACTGGCTCAAGGACAGAACCCACATGGTTAGAATTGCTGGAGCCATGTCAGACTCCAAACCAGTTACAAGTGGCATCCCACAAGGCTCAGTCCTGGGACCTCTCTTGTTCGGTATATATTTCTCAGAGGTACAGGCCAACACAGAAGGACTGTGGCTGACCAAGTTCGCAGATGCCTGCAAACTGGGTGCCATAATCAACTCTCCAGCCGACACAAGCATCCTCCAAAAGGGCCTCATAGAAACAGACAACTGGTGCCAGAGCCATGGCCTCAAGCTAAACGCCAAAAAGTGTATAGTCATCCCCTTTGGCAAAAACAAAGTGCCCACAAATTACCACATAGGTGGTAATCTTAAGTACAGAAGAAGTAATTAGGGACCTGGGGACCCAAGTTGATAGCAATCTCTCATTTGACAACCACGTGGCCAAAGTGGTTAGAAAAACATTTTATATAGCCCACCTAATCATGAAGGGACTCACATCTAGATCAGGGGAGGTCATCGTGCCTCTTTACTCATCCCTCACCAGGCCCATAATTGAGTACAATGCCCCTTTTGGGATGTACCTTACCAGACACCTGCAGCAACTGGAAAGACCCCAAAAGTTCCTCACCAAGAGGATCAAAGGGCTCAAACAGATGCCATATGCTGCCCGGTTAAAGAAACTCCAGCTCTACTCAGTGGCATACCGCCTGCTCAGAGGCGATTTGTGCCCGACGTATAAAGCCATGTCCAACCCGGAATTAATGGACATGCTGCACCTCAGGAAATCCAAATCCCATCGAGCTACGCACTCTAGAGACTTGAACCTTAGCACTGAAATAAATAGGACATGCTGGAGGGACAGATTCATAACCCAGAGGCTCCCTTCACTCTGGAATAAAATCCCAGTCCAGGTTAGGCAGAGTCCCTCATTGACTCTCTTCAAGAGGAATCTTGATGAGTGGATGGGAGATCGTAGGTTTACCCCAGGTATCACTTCTGTGTCACTGTTAGACAGATGCACAGTATACTAACCTTGAAAAAGGGCATAGCAAAATTAATTTAAAATGGGTGGCGAAAGCCAAACACACTCTGGCTAGGCTTATAAATGCCCTAGGGCAGATAGCATAGTATGAACCTATGAACCTACGATGACAGAATTTATTAGTTGTAGAAGAGGTTTATGCTGTAGAGGATGGTGAGGGTGGTGCAGAGTGTGCAAGTATGGATTTAGGGGGGTAAGTGGAGGTGCAAATGTTATGAGTAGGTTAGTAGGGAGGGGGATGGTAGCTCAGTGATGTAGGGGTGTGGCTGTGGGGTCTGTGTGGTTGGTTGTGTGATGGGTGTGGCAGGTGGCTGAGGTGAAGGGGGGTTATGATAAATCTACGAATAGTGGGGGTGGGTGGGAAATGGGGGCCGGGTAAGGGAGCGGAGCATGCCACATTCATCAGTGTGTCTTATCTTACATTTCTGTTCCGCACTTGCTAACAATCCCCTTATCACTAAAAAAGCCTACCACTTGGATGACAACTTTCACAGGCTACCACAATACAGAGGTCTTAATTCACTTTACTGACTACAGAAACACCCTTTAACAAAATGGGTCCAGCAATCTGGAATTCCATCCATCCAGAAATGAAAAACTCCTGTCCAGTTCTGTTTAGACAAAAGCTCTTCCTCTGCCTAGAAGAAATAATTTCACTATCACTAACCATATGATCCTGGCTAGGTTTCCAACTCACATCCTCACTAACTGTACATCTAATAGTTCCCTCTTACTCCCCCTTACCTTTTCATCCCTCCATAATCAAAACCTCCCCATATTAGCATTAATGCGACAAAAATTCCTGTGCCACCAAAAGTAATTATTTCCATGACATTTCCTACAATAGGCTTGTCTGTCTGCTTTTCTCATTCTCATATAGAATTCTGATTACTAATATTTTCCCTGACCGGCATTCCTTCATTACCAACCTTAACCTTTCCTGGGCTCTTCTCTGTGAATAAACATTTCTCTCTCTCTCTCTCTCACACATCTCAATATGCTGTTTTCAACAATTATTTTGTGGTAGTTTCCTTTCATTGCTAAGTTATGACTGTTAAGCTGAGCTATGGCATAGAGGGTTAAAGCCCTAATTATGGCCCCAATGAATTGGGTTCAGTTAGTAGCTCCAGAGTCTGAGGTGCATCAGGGAAAGGACAGGTGTGCATATCCTGGGGAGGGGGTATGTGTCTGTATGTGCCTTACATTAGATCCCTGATGCTCTGAAATGGGAATAGTTGGGGAAATTGGCTGAGATGCTGCAGAGGTGAGGCAATACACTGCATGTCCCCACTGCACATCTGCCCCTAAAGGAATTACAGGCATGCACTAGGGGGAAATGGAAGGTTAAGACATAATCCCCCAACAGAAATATGGTGCTGCACAGGAATGCCATGATCTCCTCACTAGCCCTGAGCATGAGTCAGAGTAAGTCCAGGGGCAGTGCCTGGTACACCAAGTAGATGAGGACAGACACCAGCCAGTGGTCAGTTGCAGGGAAACCCTCCCAAAGGAAAATTATGTTTGTTCCTTATAGGTTCATAGGATGATACTAGGCTATTGGCCCAGAGCCCCTTATCAAGAATTTTGCCCATGTTTCCTCAAAGTCAGCACCTGTTTCCCCTGTCCAGCAGAGACACAGGTGGGATCCTAGGCATATATATTCTGTTTCCCATACAGTCATCCAGGTTCCTCTTAAAGAGGGCTAGAGAGGTACTCTGCTTGACATGGAGAGGGAGTCTATTCCACAGACGGGGGAGTCTTTGGGACACAAATCTATCCCACCAACAAGTTCTATTAATGTCACAGACCAGGTTAAGGCCTTGCATGTGGGTTGCATGAGTGGAGTTTGTCTTATGGATATGCAGCAACTCCATCAAGGCTGGATCTGAAATGTCCTTGTGACACAGGTCATCTCTGAGCAGTCTGTATGACACTGAGTAGAGGGACAGGGCTTTTAGCCTATCTGTATAGGATAGGTGTTTGAGACCCTGGATTTTCTTGGTCAGGAACCTCTGTGGTCTCTCCAACTGCTGCATGTGCTTGGCAAGGTACATGCCAAAGGGGGCATTGTACTCAATAATAGGTCTGATAAGGGAGGAGTACAGGGATGTTATGACCTGCTTGTTCCTAGATGAAATACCCTTATTTATGAGGTTGGCCATGTAGAAAGCCTTCAGTACAACGGAGGCAACGTGTTGGTCAAAAGTCAGGTTGCTATCAACCTGGGTGCCCACGTCCCTCACAACTGACAGCATGCTTAGTATGTTGTTATTAATGTGATAATAAGTGGGGATGACATTTTCCCCAAAGGGGATAATGCTGAAACACTGGTGCCCAGTAGGAAGGTAGCTGGAATAAAGAAGCTGAACCACGACAAAGTAAAATCTTCTTTTTTTAAAAGAAGATTTTACTTTGTCGTGGTTTAGCTTCTTTATTCCAGCTACCTTCCTACTGGGCACCTGTGTTTCAATATTTTTAACTTCTGGGGTGGTTTGGATGTATTTGTTTGCTGCCAAAGGGGATAATGATGCATTTCTTGGCATTCAGTTTGAGGCCTTGTTTCTGGCACCAGGCATTAGCTTGGGTAAGCCCCTCCTGGAAGATGTTCACATCACTAGGGGAATTTAAGACAGCACCCAGCTTGCAGTCATCTGCAAACTTGGTCAGCCACAGACCATTGGTTTTGGCTTGCACCTCAGAAAAATATATCCCAAACAGTAGAGGCCCAAAGACTGATCCTTAGGGTACACCACTCACTACAGGTCTACTACTAGAGGTGGCTGCCCCTACTTTGACTGAGTGGGTTCTATCAGTAAGCCAGTTAGCTACCCATCTGGTAACATACGGGTTGGTGCCTAGCTGGAAGAGTTTATCTATTATGCCCAAGTGGGGAATAGTATCAAAGGCTTTGGCTAGGTCAAGGTAGGCAGTGTGCACTGTCTTCCCCTCGTCCATAGCTTTGATGACTGTTTTGAAAAAGTTGACAAAGTTTAACAGGCATGATCTCCTTTGACAAAACCAAACTGTGTGGCGTCAAGCGTTTGGAGGTTGCAATGTCCTGGTTTATAAGGTCCATGATAGTGCATTCCATGGCCTTGCAGGTCACTTTTGCAGCAAAGGAGGGTGGCCTAATGGTTAAGGTGTTTGCCTTACAAACACAAGGTGCAGGGTTTGAGTCTCACAAGGGATAATTGACTAGGCTTAAAATGGCTTGCAAGAGCAGTTAGCTTAGTGCTAATCTATGAACCTATGAATCTATAAACCTATAAGTATCACTGATATGCCACTCTATTGCTGAACTTTTGCTATTTATTTAGTGATATTTGATTAGTGGGAAAGTCCATTTTCAGCAGAGGCCCAGAGAGGAAAGCTCCAAATTATTACAAAACATTTTAAGAACAATAATTTTACAATCTTCAAAAATAAAACAAAAACATCTGCAGTTTAAATAATTATAACAAAACAGACATAATATAAAAACAGTGGTTTTTAATCAGTACAAGGAATATGACAATAATTTAATATTTAGAGAAATTTTAGACCGTTTGTACAGAAATTAAATGCAAGTTAGTCTAATACAAATAAGAATTGCACTATGCAGTGAGGGAAAAACATGCTTATGTTATATTTAGAGAGAAAGTCAGGGAAGGGAATTAGATAGCTGTAAGAAAGTAAATGAAGAAGGGATAGTAAGGAGGTATAAGGAATGAAAATGTACTTGTTCACATTTAGGGATATAGTTTATCCTGGTTTTGAGCAAGAACAAAGCCATATTTTAGCTGGGAAGACTTTCAGAGTGGTTTTGAAAGATGGGAGGCAGGGTATAGACCTGCTGGATACAGGTAAGGAGTTCCAGGTCTTAGCAACCTTGTACAAGTACAGGCAATGCCAAGTAGATTTGCTAGGTTTGTAGACAGAAAGGAGTTTCTGGTCAATGGATCCAAATGACCAACTGGTAACAGAGCTGTGTAGAATGTTTTTTAGTGCTGGATAGGCAGACTGATGCTGGATAATTTTATAGGTGGTAAGAAGCTGTGCATATGTTACTTGTTGTGGCAGTTCTAATCAATGTAGGTTTTTTACTGCCATACAGTGGTGGGTTCTGAAAGGGGTATGTGCTGCAAATTTAGCAACTTTGTTATAGTATTATTTAAGCTTTAATTTTTGAGAAGCTTAGAGGGAGCCCCATAAAGAAGTATGGAGAGGTGATAAGTGGTGAAAAGTGTAGTTCTAGTGTGTCGGTGAGAAAGTTTTGGGCTCTGTAAAGCATCCCTAGTTTTTGATGAGTTTTTCATATGCAATTTTGTATATGCAGGCTGAATGTAAGATTATCATCCACTATCACCCCTAATAGTTTGCTATGAGAAGTGACTTTGGTGGTTGTATTATCAAGAGAGAGGACTTTATTTTTTTTTTTTATTACACAGGGATTTGGGGAAAATAGTAGTAGTTTGTTTTGGGTTGAGCATGAGTTCTGACTTATGAAGCCATGTTTGTGTGGCTGTTAAAGCTTCCTGAGTAATTTTTTGGAGATGTACCATGTTGTCAGAATAGCACTGTCACTTCTCAGTTTTCTGCTTTGGCCCCCAGCTGGGGTGTCTTCTATATGGAGTATATATGTCTTTCCTCTGTTTGCTTAGGTTTTCTTTGGGTGATCTGCTTTCCTTCCAGACATGAATTAGGTGGACTAGTGACCCTTAACTTTTCTGTAGGGGTCTGTGTGTTGTAAATGAAAGGCTTGACAATCTATGTCCATTCCTTAGTTGCATAGTAAACTCTGTGGATGGCACTGCCTTTTTCTGGGGTTGCTAATGGAGTAAGATATGAGTCGACAGCAATGGATGACAGTGATGTTGTATTACACAGCTTTGTAATTTTCTGTAGCCACAAAACTTTGGAATTTTATACAATGTTGTAATGTTACAAATTCTGTAATTATACTTCTATCTTGACCAAAGTCATGGCTATAAATGGCCATAGGACAACCTGGTCAACAAATATGATTTATTTAATTAAAATGAAATAATAAAAAGGCCCACTGAGTTTTGGGCAGTGAAGGCAGATGGATGATGATGATGATGAGCTCATACTTTGAAATCTAGGCCAGCTGCACCAGTGGGAGGAGATGGTCACATTGGGGAAGTCAGCCATTTATTAGTGTCACCCTCTAAATGTTATATGTCCCACTGAATTAGTTGTTCATGTAAGCTGCACTCTGTTTATAGGCAGTTGTCCTGACAGGTCACTGTGACTGCTGTCAGTTATTGTCTGCCCTTAAGTGATGACATTGTTGTTGAATGCATGCAATAACCTATAGCCTATAGGACTGATGCTGTCTGGAAGCATTATGCACCCCATATGATATGGTACATGTGTGGCTGTGGCATGCACACAACTCTACTCAGAAGGACCGATGATGCCATGATGGGTGAAGCTATTGTGAGCATGCATTTCAGAAATGTCAGGGGCTCAACTGTTAACCTGAATTAGAGTTTCAGTGTTTCATCTAGACACGTGGGACAATACTGGTTCCATTGTGATTATATGTGGTAGCGCATTCATGTCCATTTTTCAAGATAATTTGAAGGTTACATAAGGAAGTCAACACAGTTACATCTACAGGCCTAGAATATTCTACTTATATACATATGTATGTATGAGCTGGGAGATGTACAGTTTATGGAACATTAATTATAATTCAGGTTTAACTGCTTCATACAAAGAGCAAGCAGACAAGTGGCCCATTGGAAGAGGCAAAAATAGTTAGCAGCTCAGCATGGCAATTCATCTTCTTGTCATGAATTTACATAATTGGCATTATTACTAACTTTCTGGTACACCTTCAGTAACCTCTTCCCACTGCATCTCCCTCCTTTTTAAAGCTAACAAGATCACTACACTGGCCCTGCAACAGATCCATCACACTTTATCAGGAGGAGGAGTGCATACAGTTCAGACCTGCAAGTTCTAACCCATGGCTCTCAACATCTGGAACAGTCACTGCCCCCAGGATGGTAGGTCCTTTGTAATCACAGCTACTAAAAGACATCGTGGACCATGTCTGTGACCAGGATTCCAATAAATGGAGTCCCTCCTGCAGTGCATTGTGAAGGTGCTGTGGGGGAGGGGGCAGTGACTGGTCAACCTAAACTATACAATGAGGCACTAGCTTTACTCCTCACAGGCCCTGTTCCACATGTTTCAACCAATGGAAACCACAAGATGGCTGTACATGCATCTATGCTTTGAGCATAGGAACATACTAACAAAGAAACAACACTAGGCAAGCAGTCATAGGAAACACAAGATGTCTAGTTATATACAACTTTAAGAAGACACAATTAAAAGATCTTGCCACCATTTTCAAGCACTTTATAATGCTTCCGTCCGAAATCAAGCAGGGCAGTACATGATAACCATGGTATAAGGTTGTTTCTATCCAGGGGGTCTATATTAGAACACCAAATATTCAAAATGTCGAGTGTTCTAATATCGAACCATATGAATTGAAAATTTAAAACATCAAACATACAGAACACATTTCCAAACACATACATACAACACAAGCACACCAAACAAACATCAATCCACACACATACACCTAAACTCTTACACCTAACCCTACACTAAACTATACATACACCACTAACTATCCACTTACCTTAACCCAAACCCAAACCCTAACCCTAAGGTCCATCACTATCGCACAGTTACCTCACCCGCTCCCTAACCCTAACTCACCTACCCTGCCCTAACCCTCACATCCACACAATCGCACACTTACCTGAACCCGACCCGTAACTTTCCACCACAGCAGTGAAAATACCAAAGCAACAGAAACGGACAACTGAATTCTTTCCCTAGGAAAAAATTTGGTTTTCTGTTTCTTCGATATTTTCAGCGTTCGCTGAAAATGGGTCAATATTAGAACACTCGAAATTTTGAATGTTCTGTGTTCTAATATAGACCCCCTATCCAGGCAATTGTCAAGACTAGCCTTAAAGTTAGACAAAGTAGTTCTCTGTTTAACTAATAGTGGTAACTTATTCTGTAGGCTGGGATTACATTGAATGAGGAACCTGTCCCTCTAGTAAGTCTTGCTGATTTGTTTGCATATATTTAGGTTCCTAGTATGGGTGTGTGTAGAGGTATTGGTTTTGTGCAGAAACAGAATGTTAAATAGTATTGGGTCTTTCATGGCTTGAAAAGCAGGATGCAGGTCCTCTTGAAGCAGTTGGTAGGCTACTGAGTATATGGAGAGTTGTACTAATCTAGCAGAATAGTTTAAAGATTTAAGATCTTTAATTTTTTGGTTAAAAATTGTTGTGGCCTTTCTAGCCAAGTGATATGTATGGATTTGTATATACTAAAGACGGCATTGTATTTGATGATGGGTCTGATAAGGCAAGAGTATTGTGGTAAGATGACTTCTTTGGGTCTTGAAGATATTACCTTGGAAATTAACTGGGCCACACAGGATTTTCTCTTCTGACCATATCATTTGGAAGAGGAATATCATTTATATAAAATATTGGAGATAGTAGCAGAGTTTTTGCCAAATGCTACTGTGCTGCACTTTTTTTTTTTGCATTTAGCTTGAGACCGTTTCCAGTATATAAGGTAAGTGCATATTCCAGCCCTTGATGGGGCAGAACAGCATCAGTGGATGAATGGATAACAGTGCCCATCTTGCAGTCATCAGCAAACCTGGTCAGCTGTAATTCTACGATGTTGACTTCAATATCTTGAAAATAAATGCCAAACAGAGTAAGGCCCAGTACTGATCCCTGTGTGTACCCTGCTAGTTATAATTTTATGTATAGAGAGAGTGCCAACAATGTTCATAACTTGGGACATCTGCTGGGGGAAGGTCAGCATACATGTGGTTGCAGAGGCACTACATCATCTGGTGTTAGCTGACGTAGCAGAGAAAGATCCCGCTCCCATAATGGCACTACTTCCACTGCTCAATCAGTGATTGCAGTGTCCACACCCAGGCATGGTACGCCATGTGGTCATAGTCTAGGATGTAGTTGTGATGGGAGTTCATCTAGCAGACATCACTCATGTTCAGGCAGCACCACAAATTCTAGCCAGGGCCATGGAACTGGCAGTGCAGTTCCAGGTAGAGGTAGTTCTCATGGTCGGAGGTGACGACACTACAGTGATTACTCTACCATGCACAGCTCACACCTGTCTGAGAGGACAGGACATAGTGCTAGCACAGTACTTGATTGTGTTCATGCAGACACCTACTATTTACCTATGTGGATGTGAAGCACTGTCTTTTGGCTCACCATTCATCTAAAAATATATACTGAAAAACAGTGAGTGAAAAAACAAAAAATCTTTTTTTATTTTGCATACCCTAATGTGGGGGGGTGCAAGCCCCCATACCCCACAAAATTATATCTACCAAATCCATGGTCACACAACAGTGGAAAAAAAAAAAGGGAAGAAACCCAAAAATGTACCGCTTTCTTACACACGAAACTCACCATGATGAAACATCATTATACTAAAGACACATGATGGCAAAGTCAGAGGTGTCTCGTATGTATGCTGACACAGACACATTCAACTAATACTTGCCCACACCACACACACACACACACACACACACACACACACACACACACACACACACACACACACACACACACTCTAGTACTGTTGACTGCTATACATATCCTGCTACTAGCCCTGCAAATTGGATACTTAAGGAATAATACATTTTTGTTTACTTGCACATGCTCACTTCTTTGGTAATAGGCTTGCTATCCTGTCCCCCCCACCCCAACCTGTGCAAGCAATTATGACTGTGCCCTACCCTTTGCACATTTCTTTGTGACTTTGGGTTGCATATATGTCTGATGTGCAGAGTGGATAGTTAATGCTTGCTTACTCAGAACCTTTCTTTAATGTGAATGTATTGCAGAATATTTTTTTTAATCATTGTTCATAATTAGTTGTGAATGTGAGCTTGTGTACTTGTTGACCCTCACTGCATTTATGTTAACATTCTTAGTAATGTAGTCAAAGTAGATAGTTAAGTATTGCTTACTGTTATACTTGTGAAAATGATGCTACCATTCACCTGCTTAGTGGTTTATATACAGCAGTTGACTGAAATGCTTCATACACAGTACTGGGCAAAATCTATAGCTGTATATTGCAAACATCACTCATAAGTTGTTACTGACATTACTGTACACCTGGGACATATTCCACCTTAGGGACATATGAGCATTTGCATATGACAGTAATCAGTTATATAACTCTTATTATGTTTCTGTACAAGTTCCAAACTTACCTTCTTAATACTGCAGCTGCAAGATGTGTCCTTGGAGTTGTTTCTGTCGGATGCAAACAAAATAACTATTACATGGTGAAGTAAAGGTTGTGCAGTTTTGCAGGCATCATTTTTAATATTTATATGTGTTTAGGCTCTTAGTTTTCACTTAAGTAGTCAGTTTATGCATTATCATTTGCCTGTTAGCCAGATCTATGGCATACTGTGCATGCTTTTATCTTCTGGTGGCATCTGTGGCTGGTGGTTCTCCCTCAGAATCTTCATCTGTATCTGCTGGAGCTGCTGGTTCTGCCTGTGGGTCTGAGAAATGTGATCCTGCCCCTTGTTGTCCTTGTTGAAACTGTTTCCTGACAGTGGTATTGTGCAACATGGAACAGACTGAATATTTCAACAGAGGTAGCTGGGTCATACTGCAGGGCACCTCTTAATGTGTCTAGACACCAGAAATTTGATTTTAGCAAGCTGAATACACATTCTATGATATTCCTAGTTTGAACATGGTTGATAGATGTTTACTAGGCCAATGACCACTAGGGTCTTTTTAAGCCTAGCCATGCATCTGAAAACCTCTGACAAGTTAATACCCTTGACAAATGTAAGAAGGGGGTTGGGAGATGAACCTTTTACTGGTTACTTGTGTCCATTAGAGACATAGGTGCCAAACTAGGGATGAATTTCTGATTTCACATCCAATTGTCCAAGTTGCAGTTGAATTGAGTTAGGGAGGAACTCTGCTTCACATGGATAGGGAGCCTGTTCCATAGATGCGGTAGTCTCTGGGATACATACCTATCTCTCCAGCAGGAACTATTTATATTACAGGCAAGATTTAAGTGTTTAGAATGGATAATTCTGGTGCTGTTTGTTTTGTGGATATGCAGGAGGTCCATCAGAGTGGTGTCTGACAATGCCCTATATGCCAGGCATAGATCTCCCCTCAAAAGCCTGTAGGAGACAGAATACAGGGATAGGGCCTTGAAGCAGTCTGCACAGGATATTTTACTTATGCCCTGTATTCTTTTAGTGAGGAACCTCTGTGGACATTCCAGTTGCTGGATATGCCTGGTTAGGTGCACACCAAAGGGGGCATTGTACTCAATGATAGGTCTAATGAATGCCAAATACAGCGGAACAATGATTTTCTTGGACTTAGATGCCATACCTTTATTTATATGTTGTGCAATATAGAATGATTTCCTCACCACTGTAGACACATGATGGTCAAAGGATAGATTACTATCTATGTGATTCCCTAAGTCCCTGACTACTAAGTCAATTCTAAGGAGTGTGTTGCCAATATGATAGTTACCAGGGATGGATGTCTTCCCAAAGGATACTATTATGCATTTGTTGGCATTTAGTTTTAGTCCATGACTCTGACATAAGTTGTTTGCCTGTATCAGCCCCTCTTGGAGAACATTTGTGTCAGTGTGATATTCAATGACAGCTCCTAATTTGCAATCAACTGCAAATTTAGTCAGCCAGAGACCACTGACATTGGCCTTGACTTCTGAGAAGTAAATGCCAAAAAAGGAGTGGTCCAAGGTCTGATCCCTGAGGGACTCCACTTGTAACTGGCCTCTTTGTAGTGGTGGACTCCCCAATTCTAACTTCTTGGGTCTTGTCTGTGAGCCAGGTGGCTATCTACCGGGTGACATATGGGTTTGTATCTAACCTCTTGAGTTTGTCAACAATGCCCGAGTGGGGTATTGTGTCAAATGCATTGGCCAGGTCACGGTAGGCAGTGTGAACAATTTTGCCCTCATCCATTGCTTTGGTGTCCTTCTCAAAGAAGTCCACCAAGCTGAGTAGGCATAATCTGCTCTTGACGAAACCAAACTGGGTTGGGTCCAGTGTCTGGAGGTTTGCTATATCGCTGTTGATCATCTCCATAATAATTCTTTCCATGGCTTTACATATAAGACTAATGAGACTTATGGGTTTGTAGTTTCCAGGGTCTTTAGATGGCCCACCTTTGTGTAGAAGGAGGACTGTTGCCTTTCGACATTCATGAGGCACGAAACTTGTTTGGAGGCTACAGTTAAATAGTAATCCCAGAGGCCATGATAGGTCATGTTTCATGCTATTTGGAAGGCATCCTGGGATATTTTATTTATTTATTTATTTATTTTATTTTATTTTACATTTGTTGACCGGGCTAGTCCAGCTGGATAATTTCCATTTTCAGTGGAGGCCCGGGGAGAAAAGCTCCATCGATTAAAATAAAGTTATAGAGATTAAACAAATACAATAAATGTGAGAAACTAAAACAATGGGTAACAATGAATACATATTAGTTTAGATAAAGTAATACAAAACATAATTTACTATCTACATACTATTGTGTGAGAATAGTGTAATTACTCATTTTAAAATGTCTAACAGACAAAAAATTTTTTTTTTTTTTTTTTTTTTGAGAGCAATAGAAATAGTACAGTCATACAGTTGTAATGTCATTTGTGTTGACAGAGAAAGATAGTTTTGAGATAAGAAATTCTGATAGTAAAAAGTATAAAATAGATTAGTCAGGGTTGGTACAAGAGCAAAGCCAGAAGTTGGTCAGATGTAAAAAAAGTTGTTTTTTAAAAAGATGTAAGGAGCCAAGAGCAGTAGACATTCCAGATGATTTCTTGTGCATTACAGACAACCTGACAATTTATGGAGTGTTATGATTGCCTGTTTGTGTGCTTCCTTCCCTGTTCACTGGGTGGGGCTTTTATTTCTATTTGAGTGCCCATTGATGCAGTGTTCTTGGTCTTAGAAAGACCATTAAGGACCTGTTCCTAGTGATAGTAGGGGGAAGTTATATTTGATGATATTTCCTGAGGGAAGGTTGAGGGAGAGAGAGTGGTAAAGTTGGAGCTGAATTTATCAGCCAAGAGGTTTGCTATGTCTTCTGGCTCAGTAAAGGTGGCTTCATTTACAATGAACTCTGCACACAATTATGTGTTGCTTTTGAGGTTGTGGACATAGCTAAATAATGCATTGTGGTTGTCCTTGGCCTGTAAGGCCAAACATACCTCAAATTTGGCTTTGGTAGACTTTATTTGTCCTCCTTGTGGTTGTTGTTTAGTTTTTTTGTTTTAGTCTGCTGGGTGCTGCACCGACTAATTTTTCCCATGATTTTCCTCCTCCTGTTATACAGCCTATTAATTTTGTGATTCCAACATGGGCATCATTGTACCCTTAATCGGTGGGTGTGAGTTTCTCACAATGTGTCCAAGGTTCCAATACATAACCTGCATCCCCCACTAGATGCAGTCATGGAAAGTCACCCCTAGCAAACCTTCTAGAGCTCACAGGTGTGTCATCTGTGTGAGTTATGAATACCGCCTTGGTTACCTGCACAGACATTCCAGATGATTTCTTGTGCATTACAGACAACCTGACAATTTATGGAGTGTTATGATTGCCTGTTTGTGTGCTTCCTTCCCTGTTCACTGGGTGGGGCTTTTATTTCTATGTGAGTGCTGTCTGTACCCCCAAACATCAGGGAAGTGTGCTATTCCATAAAATTTCTGCAAGGTTATGTCTGTATTGTCCCTGGGGAGAGTGGGAAACAGATATACTCCCTTGTAAGTTGCAGCACTGCATTTAGAAACGGATGTAATAGTCTGGAGGCTAAGGCCTGTGACACCCCTAATACATCGTATGTGGGTCTCTGTAAAGTACCTGTAGCTAGTATACATAAAGCTACACATACTTTTCTTTCAACTGAGATGAGTTCTCCAGGATTTTCCAGGGTCCTCAGGTGAGGGTGGCAAAGGTGCATATTTCCTCTTGTGTTTCCCTGTCCTCCCAGTATTGTTCTACAATTTCTGTGTCATGCAGTCCATGGTAAGCCAAATGGAGTCTAAACACCCTTCTTATTCTTGGTCGAGGTCTGGAAGCAGCAGTAGCAGTAGAACCTTGAATTAAAGCCTGTTGCACATGCAGGTTAATGTTCGCAGCAGCAAACCCCTAATAAGTTATTTTCAAAGTATAACCATGGCTGTAATCCAAAGAGTTTTAGATTTCAGGGCAAATGGCTACAATCAATGTACAAGATTGCTTTATAAGTTCCTAAATAACTTCTCCATGTTTGATTGGTTAATTAGCATGTAATTCAGCCACTTATGGTTTAATATGCCTGTTGTGCCATTTATCCTTGTTTTTAGGCTCTACACTAAGCAGCCATTTAATGACTACCAAATAGTGTGCTATTGTATGCACAGAGCATGGTGCCAAATACATAATAGCTGCACTTAGTGTAGCCATTCATGAATCCAGCTCAAACATTTTTCTTTATGCTATAAGCATTTTTTTCTTGTGACAATGGCCAAGAAAAAACAAAATATAGAAAGACAAAATAAGGAGTTAGGTACTCACCATAACGTTCTACGTTTGTTGCCCATAATCTTGCCTTCATTCTTACTCTGCCTATTACTAAAGCTCAAGAGCTTCCACAGGCTTGTGGCTATACCCTATCCTATAATGTCTAGGGAAGATTACCTAGATCTTGTTTGCAGATTACTAACATATTAGAAAACATATACTAAAGGCAATGGTAATAATTCTTAGCCTATATCTCATGAGGCAAGAAGGAAAGCAGAGAACATTTTACCACCAATAAAAAATTTCCTCTCGATCTTCCAGGAGCGAAGGTTGGCAGAAGGAGGGTGGGATGCAAGAATGAAGGCAAGATTATGGACAACAAACATGGAACGTTATGATGAGTACATAACTTCTTAATGTTATGTTGTCCCATCTCGCCTTCATTCTTGCTGGTTGGGACAGCATCCCCAGCACCTTCTTTCTTGGGTGGCTCAATGGAATAAGCTCTTCAGAACAGTGGAACCAAAAGAAGCCCTGTTATGGGAGGCCACATCTCCTTTGTAATGAGTGATGAAGATATGAGGATTGACCCATGTGGCCCCAGCACAGACTCCATAGGTAGTCTGGCCT
The DNA here is from genome assembly GCF_019279795.1 of Protopterus annectens. Taxonomy (NCBI): domain Eukaryota; kingdom Metazoa; phylum Chordata; order Ceratodontiformes; family Protopteridae; genus Protopterus; species Protopterus annectens. The sequence continues at coordinate 37,796,346 of NC_056730.1, forward strand.
GAAAGGCAGTCGAAGTTGACATAGTGGCCTCTAATCTTTCCTGGCAGTTGTTTATGCTGAGAATTATATGCAAAGGTAATAGTGTCAGTAAGCCATTTTGACAAGGTAACTTTTGAAACTGGTGCACCTTTTCTGTTATCTGAGAAGGAGACGAATAGCTGGTCAGATTTTTCTAAACTTCTTTGTTCTATGCAAGTAGAAACGTAACTGCCTGTGGACATCCAATTGATGTAGTTTATATTCTCCCTTATTGCCATTCAAATTGGTCTCCAAACATACTTTGGGAAGGAAAGAAGGATTCATTCTAAGAGAAACTCTGTCTTTGTGAAAAACTAAATAGGGAGGGCATATGGACAGAGCTTAGAGTTCTGAAATCCTCCTAGCTGAAGTAATGGCTGTTAAAAAGACAGTCTTCCAGGTCAGAAATTTTAGTTGGCAAGAGGAGGCTGGCTGGGGGCTGGAGGGAGAATCAGAGTAGTCAGTACTAAATTGAGGTCCCAAGGAGGTGGTGGTCCACTTATTGGATGCCTTAGTAGAAAAGTACCTCTCAGGAAGGCTTTGCACAATCTTTGAGATATTATTTTTGATGCCATGTCTCCTATGTGGTAGTTAGATATGGCGGCTAATTGTGCTCGTATGGTAGCTGCTGCAGTACCTTCACTGAAAATCTCTGCTAAGAAATTTAAAGTTGTACTTACAGGGGCTGTAAAGGGGTCTATGTGATTCTTGGAAGCCCAACAAAAAAAACTTTTCCATTTGCTAGCATACAGTTTCCTAGTCGTTGTTTTATGAGATGAAACCAGAATGTGTCGCACTGCAGGGGATATGTCTGGAAGTCTGGCTAAGATTTGAAGTGGTGCAACCAAGCTGTCAGTTTGAGGGTTTGAACAGAGAGATGGAGCATTCCTGACTGGTAAGTCAGAAGGTCTGGTACTGGATCCAGACTCCACGGCTCCTCTCAGAGATGGGGCCATAGAAGGGATAAAGATCTGAAAAGGCCAGTATGGAGCAATGAGAATTAACCTGCAACTCAACGATTTGTCTTTCTGTAGGACTTTGGGGATGAGTGGAAATGGGAGAAAGGCATAAAGAAGTCCAGGGGGCCAATCATGAACAAGTGCATCCCAAGGTAGCTGCTGAATTTGGTGTTCATGGACATGGCAAAGAAGTAGCAGCAAGGCTGGCCCCACTTGCAAAAAATTTGTCTCGCAACTTCCTGTTTTAGGGACCACTCGTGGGGCATAGAAATTGCTCTGCTTAATTTGTCCGCTATCACGTTGAATTTTCCCGGAATATGCATTGCAATCAGAAAACATTGAGAAGAGATTGCCCATTGCCATACTCTTTGAGCCTCTCGACAGAGGGGGTAGGATCTGCTACCACCTTGTTTGTTGATGTACCTCACTACCGACATATTGTCTGTCTGTATTGCAATCGTACCTAGTGGAAGAGAGTTCTGGAATGCCCACAACGCTAGAAGCACCACTCATCTCTAGGACATTGATGTGCAAATGGTACTCATGTTCCTGCCAAGTTCCTTGGACGGTCTTTCCTAGATAATGCCCCTCCCACCCTATCTAGGAAGTGTCCATGGTCACTGTAGCTACTGATTGAGGGAGCGTAAACAGCCTGCCTAGAGTTACCTGTATGGACTGAAGCCACCAGCATAGGTCCTTCTTGCAGGAGTCTGTGATGAAGATCTTGTGGGACATGGGCAACTCTTGCATAGACCACTGAGCAAAGAGCAGCCACTGTAGGACTCTCATATATAAACATGCCAGAGGTACTAGTGTTACAGCAGCTGCCATAGTGCCTAAGACCTTTAGAACAAGCTTTACCTGTGCTTTCTTCTTCAAGATGGACATGATGTTGCAGTGTCTGTACCCTGTTGTGAGGCAATATGCTACCATGTCTTTTGTGTTTAAGTCAGCTCCTATGAGTGTAATATGCTGTGATGGCAACAAGGCAGATTTTTCAAAATTTATGGAAATGCCTAGTTCTGAGCATAGATGAATGGTGGTGTCTTTTGCTTTGCTTTGGTTAGTAGATGCTTGGTGGTGGCGGTCAGGAGCCAGTCGTCTAAGTATGGAAACACCCGAAATCCTAGATGCCTCAGGTGAGCTGTGACTACTACCATGCATTTGGTAAACATTCTGGGGGCTGTAGTGAGGCCAAAGGGCAGAGCTCTGAATTGGTAATGGCTGGCTCCCAACTGGAAGTGTAGATGTCTCCTGGATCGCCTGTCCATTTTTATATGGTAGTATGCATCCTGAAGATCAACTGAGCACATCCAATTGTCTTGTCCCAGAAAAGGGAGTATAGACTGCAGTGTCACCATCCGGAACTTTGTTTTTTTTATGGACTTGTTCTGCCTGCTGAGATCCAAGATGGGTCTCCAGTCCCCTGTTTTCTTTGGAACTAAAAAGAACCTTGAGTAAGTTTTGGATCCAATTTGGTCTGTGGGGACTTCTTGGGTGACTCTTTTTTTTTTTAGCAACCTTTGTACCTCTAGGGTTGCCTGATCCTATTGACAGGGTGGAATGCCTGGGACTGATCTTGTATGAGTGGTTGAGATGGAGAAGGGTATGTTGTATCCCCTGGATATTATCAACTGTACCCATTTGTCTTGAGTGATCTTCAGCCAGGCTTTTGGGTACAGTGACAGTCTGCCGCCGACTGCCTCCAAAGGTGGGCAGGTGGTCCCTCTTTTCAAGAGCGCTGGAAGAGTCTGACAGAGAATGTATCTGCCGCCCTGATTTTGTGGACCTCCTCTGCCACAAGGTCAGCGTCTTCCATTGTTATTTCCCCCTCTGCCCCTGGGGGAAATGTCACCACGTGCATCTGGTGAAGTTCTTTGGGATTTATGGAACCACATTTTCCTGCCCTCCTGGCCTTAAGAATAAGGTCTGGTAGGGACAGAAAAATGTACTCCCACAGCAGACAGAGTTTTACCTTCTTGTTCGCACCTGGTCAGAGTCTTTTTAACTTTTGGCCAGAAGGAAGGAAGTCTTGAAGGGCTCAACAAACTCGCAAAGGCACATCCAGGAATGTCTCCTCAGAGCTATTCCTGTGCCTGCTGCCCTACATGCTCCATTGGCTGTGTAAGAGATGTGCCTCATAGAGGCATTGACTACACAACTTAAGGTAGCAAGCTGAGAGGTCACCTTGTCTGACACCCCCGCAGCTGTAAAACCTTGGATGGTGTCTCCTAGCTCCTTCAAGAGATCCCTCTGAAGTCTGGTAAAATGAGTTAAGTAGTTCAGTGACCCGAGTGTAAAGGCTGCTGACAAGAACATATGCTTCCCATATCTGTCCATTGTTCGAGATTCCTTATTCGGTGGATGGACAGATGAAGAAGTCTCAGCTTATTTCTTTTTGGTGGCCACCTCCACCACCACAGCATCTACCTGGACACCTTTGGTCAAGAATTCCTTGTTGGAAGGGGTGGTTATGAATTTGTTGGGCCTCTCAGAACAGGTTCCACAGATTCTGGAGAGCCCCACGCCTTTTGACTGACTACACCAAGGAGCTGATCGAAAGGTGGAGACACCCAAGAGGTGGAGGGTCGAGATCTAAATGCCTCCAGGTATACGGACTCATCTTCAGAAGGGGAAAGGGTCTTCCAGCCACCTCTCTGCTTTAGGATCTCTAGGATGTTTGAGAAGGAGACATCCTTAGAGGGTGACTGTGGGGACGCTTCTGAATCCTCTAAATCTGTATCCGATATGACAGACTCCTCAGGGGAGTCTAGATGTTTTCTCTTACAAGTTCTCTTCTGAGTGATCTCTCTGGAGGGGTCCTCTGGGGAGGTTTCAGAAGAGAGTGACTCACAAATGGAGCATCCTGGGGCACTGATTCTCTATGCCTGGGAGGGAGGGATGGTACAGAGGCAGACACCAGGACTTTTGGGGGAAGAGTGCCTGGATTCAAGGGTGGAGTCACCAGGGGTGACAACACACTACTCATCACCTCAAAGGCACCACGACCTGGGCCTGAGGGAGCTTCCAACTCCAAAGAGCCAGGAGACTTCCTCTGTACCAAGGAGGTGGGCTCCGAGGCCAATAAAGGCACCAAGCTCACCTGCGCCAATGCCCTGGGAGGTAGGTTCGGATCTAACAAGGGTCTGATCTGACTCTCCTCTCTGGACCCAATGAGGGAGCGTCAGCTCCCAGACCCCTCAACAGAAGATGGTACCAAACAGGTCGGAGCAGAAGTCAGGGCTGAAAACCCAGGGGTGAGTTTTGGACCCAATGGTTCCCACCACAAAGACATCCAAACACTCCAGCTCTGAAACCACTTGGGTCGGAGGAGGAACAGAAGATGAGGCAGCAACAGATGTAGATTCCACTTCCTTATGGGCTGGACTCGAAAGGATCTTGGCCAGAACCAGAGTCTGAAGCAACCTCTTGACCACAGGCTCCTGGAGGATCGAGAGGATGGGGGTCAAGGATTTTAGACTACCAGCCACCGACTGCATAAGAGGTGAAAGAGGAACTGAGGAGACTGGCTCCAAGGTTGGGGATCGCCTCTGTCTATGGCTCCTAGTCAGTTCCATCAGAACTGGTGGAACCAAAGGAGTGGTGTTTTCGGGTCCGAAAGCCTTCAGGTCCAAAGTCATGTCCTTAGATGGCTTTTTTGCTAGCTCAAAAGCAGTAGCTGAAGAAGAAGCTCTTTTTGTTGATTTTTCAGACCTTGGGGATTGAGAAGATTTAGATGAGGTCTTGTTTCTTCTAATGCCTCAGCAAAAGGACCTTTGAGCAATCCCGTAACTATAAGTTTATTCTTGTATTCCTGCAGGACCCTGGAACTAAAGCCATGGCAAATGGAGCAGGAATCCTGAAGGTGTACCACACCCTAAGCAACAGACACAACTAGTGTGCCAGTTAGTTATAGACATTTTCTGTGTACAGGTGTCACACTTCTTGAGCCTGACTGCTTCACTTCTTTCCTTTCCTTGGACATGGACATAGTGGAAACACAACCAGAACAACAACACTGTCCAGGAAAAAAAATATATTAAAGATAATAAGAAAGGCTACCAAAGAACTATCCAACTATTAAGCATACCACACAAAAAACCAGGAAAATAAAAAAACTACCCTACTACTTTTTCTTTTTTAACAGACACGCAAAGAAGGGACGAGAGGAGAGGTCTCTAACTAAAACGACGACGATCTCCTCTAACCAGAGGAGATGTCTCTAACTAAAATGACGAAACCTCTTTGAAGGGAGGGGAGTAGAAAGGGGAGCCCTCTAATTTAATCAGGCTAAAACCAGAAAACAAAGACGAACCCTCTAACTTAACCGGGTTCGGTAAGGATAAACTAAAGTTTTAGAGATGGGATAGAGGTTGTAGGCCTAGCAGAAAGTGATGGCCAAGCACAACAGAACGCAACATGTGAAAACTCTGAAAATTAGCACAAACTAAAGTCTAAATACACTTTAAATAGCAAGACAACAATAATTATGTCAAAAACTATTAGAATAATAGAATATTATGACCAACAGAAATTCACTTAGCCTGAGCCCAGTGAGAAGCACCCGATCTAGTTTACCGGCAAATGAGATCTGGGTAATCTTCCCTAGGCATTATAGGATAGGGTATAGCCTTGAGCCAGTGGAAGCTCTTGAGCTTTAGTAATAGGCTGAGTTGGAAACAATGCTCAGTTCCAAACCCAACCAGCAAGAATGAAGGCGAGATGGGACAACATAATATCATATAATTCAAGATGACTGGTTGCCTGCACTCAGATTACAAACCATGAACTGAGAAACAAAATAAAGTTTTATCCTACCAGTTTGACTAGAAAGTCGATAACATGATATAATTGCTCACAGAAGCTCTCAGTGAAATGGTAACTTCAGAGATTCTCAGTCTCAGTCGTGTGTGTGTGTGTGTGTGTGTGTGTGTGTGTGTGTGTGTGTGTGTGTGTGTGTGTGTGTGTGTGCATATTTTATACATGTGTATTTATATCTATCTAGATATAGGTTTCGGAGAGTGTGTGAGTGTATATATACACACCCGAGCTCTTGCGCATGCGTACGACCACACACACACACACACACACACACACACACACACACACACACACACACTGCTTTCACTTAAGAAACTTATGTATAGGAGTAGCATGCAGTGGGAATATCAACCTAATAAACCTATGACACATTTTGTCTAGTTCAAACTGTCCTACACAAATAATCAAATTTTTGTTAAAAAGAACTTGAAAGATTTTATGCTAGTTAAGCACAAATCACATACTGTTAATGAAATGTCGACTAATCTATAGACTTCCTGTTCATGGAAAGTGAAACAACTCTTCAGACAAAGACTTTCAGTACTGAAACAGTCACCTTCTCTGAAATGATGTCATGATGCAGGACTTTCCAAAACTAATTTACAGCCCTAGAAACATCTTGTCTTTCCTTTCATCTATAGCAGAGTTAATTAAATGCCAATTTAAACAAAACCGGAAAACTAAACAACATGACACTTGCAGCAAACATTAATCCTGAAAGAAAGAATTAAATTCAAGTTTGTGTTAAAACTTGGCAGCTGCTATGTAAACAAGGCTCTCTTAGTCAAGAGACCATACATGAACTTCAATGGTAGGTTCAATTTTTAAGCTGGATAGTATGCTAAATGCTTTCTGTACATGTAGGAATAATCTCCAGGCATACCTCTCTACTGTACAGATTTTTGCAGAATGTCCAGATCTTTGCCTCATATTTTTGGTATTTTTTTTTATAAAGTTGTGGTTTTCTGTCAGATTAATGGCAAATCATTAAAGACTGAAGTTAGAAAATAGTGACAGACATTTGAGTTTCAGACTTCATACCCCTCAGAAAATTCATGCTAATGCAAAACCTGTTATTCTATCAACTTTCTAAGTTTGAAAGAGTAATATTTAAAAATTGTCCTTATTGTTGGGCCCTTGTCCCACTTTTATTTATGGCTTTGTCCAGATTTCTTGCTCTATGAGGTTGAGAGGTATGTCTCCAAGGCCACAAGTTTCACAATGGTATCTTTGCTAGAGGCACAAATGCTTTACAATGAAATTCCTCTGGAGTGAAGACTGCACAATATAGCCATCACACAGTAAGCAGTGCACAAGCCTTGGTCTGTCTGTTAAAAAATAAATAAATAAATAAAGGCTAGTCAGTCAAGTCAATAAATTAAGTCATAAATTATGGATTATCAAGTGATTCTCATGCTCAGACAGAAGAAAAAATGTATTAGTAAAAAAATGCCAACAATGAAGGCAGAACCTGAACAGCAAAAGAGTATCATAAATTTCAAACTTGCAAAAGGGCCTGCTGTTAAGCAGAGAGTTTCAGAATGCAAATCATAAGCTGCTATGTTCATAGGTTCATACTAAGCTGATTGCCCTTGCAAGCCATTTTAAGCCTAGCCAATTATCCCTTGTGAGACTCAAACCCTGCACCTTGTGTTTGTAAGGCAAACACCTTAACCATTAGGCCACCCTCCCAACCCAAACCCAATCCCAACCCTATGTATATTTATTTGACAAAATAAAAATGTTTAACTCTGCAATGGTACCCTAGAAGGATGAAGTCCTGACTACAGCCAAGCTGGCCCAAATTCAAATTGTGGCTTGGTGTTTGATGGCTCACGGAGGGTAAACAACCATGTGTGGTTGCCTGAAAGTGGGTGGGTCAACTTGATAAAATCAGCCCCTGGGAGAGTGCAGGGAAGTTCAATGCTGACACCCATTACATATCACATCCTCAGGGTGTTACTGAGCATGTGCAAGATGGGAGTAAAATGGAAAAACACTGTCTAAGCAGAAGCATGACACTGCTGTAGGATGCTTTGATCTCCTCACCAACCCCAAATGTGGTCCCAGCAAGTCCAAGAGAGGTTGGGAGGGTTTGATAGACCCTGTGACTGAGGAAAAGGCACTTAGAGCAGTTGATGGTCCACCATAAATAGCATAAAAATGTTTTAAAAACCTTGAGCCATGTCTTTTTTAGCAGACACCACTTTTTAAACCCTGATATCAAAGAACATCCCAAGATAAAGCTTACTGACACCAAAATATAAACTCCTTCTAAGTGGTGTTAGAAGATGAAAGGACATGTAAGAAAGGAGAAGAAACCCCAAACTACAGTCTGACAAGTCAATAAGAGGCAGGTGATATGAATTATCCTATAAAGTTCAGTTCTTAATGACTCAAGAGAAGCAGTCTCTTTGTACACCTTTTAGCTGATGAGATACAGATCCCACAAGAGATGCATACAGATTCATTTTCATGTGATATTATTAAGTTATATATGTTTGCTTGCTTGTTTTTTTTGCTTGTTTTTTAATCAGGTTAGTCCCAAAAGGCATGTGTCTGCTGTCAGGAAAGACCCAGCGTAGTATTTTGTACAAATTTTGCACAAATGAAGGACATCTGGACAGTACACCTTTACTCTTCTGTTAGTCTGAATAAGTGCATTACATTGTGAAACCATTAAGTAGTAGAACTGTTATTTATGTATTTATTTGTTTCTTTGTTAAACAGGAAGGAGCACTCATCCTATTGGGCCGTTTTCAGACTCACTCAGTTAACAACCTCAGTATTAAGAAACAAGTAAATAAACAGATTTAGCAATGTTGCAAACTGAGTTGAAAACAATAGTCAATGACTGTGGAAGGTCATTCCCATTGTACAAATTATGAAAAAAAATATCAGTAGAGTTAAGCAATATTTACAACAGTAGAGTATTGTGAGATGCTCTTGCTGTACTTGAAATGTTTTCTTGTTTGAATTGCTAACACTATTTTTATGTTACAAGAAGAATAAATGATAGTAAAAATGAAACTTTTGTAAAGTCATCCCTTCTTTTTTCAATAAATGTCAATGGATCTTTTACATTCATAGGTTTATAGGTTCATAGGTAGGTACTAGGCTATCTGCCTGAAGGCATTTATAAGCCTAGCCAGAATGTGTTGGCTTTCGCCACCCCCTTAGATTAGTTCCCTGTGCCTCTGTCCAGCAGAGCCACTGAAGTGATCCCCGGGGTGAACTTTCTGTTTCCCATCCACTCGTCAAGGTTTCTCTTGAAGAGTGTTAGCGAGGAGCTCTGCCTAATGTAGATTGGGATCTTGTTCCAAAGTATGGGAAGTCTCTGGGACAGGAATCTATCCCTCCAGCACGTCCTGTTTATTGTTGTGGTGAGGATTAGATCCCTAGAGAGGGGATATGGTTTTCTTTAGGTGGAACATGTCTATCAATTCTGGGTTGGACATGGCCTTGTATGTCAGGCAGAGATCACCTCTGAGTAGGTGGTATGCAACTGAGTATAGCTGGAGTTTCTTCAGTTGAGCTGCATAAGGCATCTGTTTGAGGCCAGTTATCCTCTTGGTGAGGTACTTCTGTGGTCTTTCCAGCTGTTGCAGGTGTCTTGTAAGGTACATCCCAAATGGGGCATTGTACTCTATGATGGGTCTGATGGGTGATGAGTAGAGGGGCACAATGACCTCTTTTGATCTGGATGCGAACCCTTTTGTGATTAGGTGGGCCACATAGAAGGATTTTCTAACCACTTTGGCAATGTGATTATCAAAGGAGAGATTACTATCTACTTGGGTCCCCAGATCCCTTATTACGTCTTCCGTATTTAGGGACTACCACCTATGTGGTAGTTTGTGGGTACTTTGTTTTTTCCAAAGGGGATGACTATGCACTTTTTGGCATTTAGCTTGAAGCCACGAGTTTGACACCAGGTATCAGTCTCAGTGAGACCCTTTTGGAGGATGTGTGTGTCAGCTGGGGTGTCAATTATAGCCCCTAATTTGCAGTCGTCTGTGAACTTGGTCAGCCATAGTCCTCCTGTGCTTGCCTGTACCTCTGTGAAGTATATGCCAAACAGGAGGAGTCCTAGGACTGAGCCCTGGGGAACGCCACTTGTAACCAGTTTAGAGTCGGGCCTAGCTCCCGCAACTCTCACCATGTGGGTTCTGTCTGTGAGCCAGTTGGCAACCCATCTTGTGACGTAGGTGTTTATGTTCAGACTGATGAGCTTGTCTATATTACCAGAATGGGGAATGGTGTCGAAGGCCTTTGCGAGGTCTAGGTAGGCCGTGTGCACCACCTTTCCCTCGTCTATAGCCTTGGTAACTGTCTCAAAGAAGTCCACCAGTTTTAGGAGGTATAATCTGCCCTAAACAAAGCTGAACTGGGTAGGGTCCAGTGTTTGGAGGTTCCCAATGTCTCTGTTAATGAGTTCCCTGATTATGCGCTCCATAGCTTTGCAGACCAAGCTAGTCTAACCCCTACTCAGGCAGACAGGACCTCAGTTTAATGTATCTTCTGAAGGACAATATCTCAGGAATGCAGCAACTACTTAATATGGCACTGTATTGTCAGTACTAGAACATGAATCCAAACGCCTGCTGGGGGATAATACCTACAACATTCTGCTGTTATTTACATCTAAGGTGAGCATGCTTCCTGTTGAGATATTGACTGAATTGCTTATGTAATGCTGACACTATCAATAATTGGCTGTAATGAAACACTAACTTTATTATCATTTTAAAGCTGCATGGGTACAGAATGCTTAAAAAGTTATATATATATATATATATATATATATATATATATATATATATATATATATATATATAAAAAAGTAAGCAGAGGCAAGATATGGGCTTAAAAATCAAAAGGAGGTAATACCCACATTCAGATCTCATCTGGCAGGAGGGGTATGTAATCCAGGCACATAGCCTGCAGGGAATGTTATATAGTCACTGCTGGAAAAAATGGGAGACAGGCAGTACCACCTACTAGTGCCAGACCAGAATGTTAGTTCTTGGAGAGAAGAGACAGAACATATGAAGGGATGTGGATGAATTACTAATTCTTGTATTCCCACCAACCATCTGCAGTTTACAACAAACTAGGAGGAATGATTGGACAGTTGCAGGCAGCAATTCAGTTTAAATTTTTTTTTTTTGGGGGGGGGGGTTGCTGGCACCCAGGGCTACATCCCCAGTGGCCCAACCCTTCCTGTGCCTCTGGTGGGGACAGGTTAGGATGTCATGTTTCATGTCAGATGAAAATTATGCTGCACCTTTCAAAGCTTTGACTGACAACACCTTATATACAGCTTGTGTATTCTTCCCCGGGTGTATCACCATGTAAAGGCTGCACTCTGTCCCTTAAAGAAATAAGGAAAGTCAACTCTAGTAATATAACAGCTGTTTCTGCACATGTTGTTCATGCTCTGCAGCTTCCTTTGTGTTTTATAGCTAGACATTGCTTACTGTACCTACACTGTTTACAAATTACTGTGTGAACGTCATAAGGCCAGTGAAGTAGCACATATTTTTTCATTGTCTGTTAATCTTTTGTTATACTAACACTGCCCTTAAGTTTAACAATTGGCTAGAGTTACCTGTATGTTACTCTGGTCTGTTTTTGTGTAGTCTTACTCTCTCAGCAATGCAATAACTGCTTTAAAAAAAACAAGAAAACAAAAATGTACTTAGGCTTTGCAATATACTCAATGCTATACAGCCAGGCTTGTGTTAAGGTCAATAAGGGCTCGCCTGCAAAATGTGAGGGGCCCCTGCTTCCTCAACTGATTTCTGCAAATGCATGGGTCAGCTTATACTTACAGGCTGACACAAGTGCCACAGTGCAACATCACCTACTCAGGACCCACTAATTACTGCCATTAACTTTTTTTTTTTCTTTTTTTCTTAGAGGTTTTGCCATACTCTATGCTCCTGGAGGGAAGGGCACAGAAGAGGGTATAAGTGTTACTCATATTGCATGCCATTTTCAGTTAAAAAGGGGGACTGTAAGTTTAGCAATACATCCTGAAGGTTTTGGGGACATGAATCAGTTATACTGTAGATAAATGTGAGAATGCCGAGAAGAACACACCAGCAGTGAAAGGCTATAATGCCTTCCACACATTTAGACCAGTTACTACAGAAACAGAGACTAAGGGTGGAGGCGTCTCGATTTACATCAGAAATAAATATACCTCACGGCTGGTCAAACAAGAAAATGCGCATGAGCTTCTCTACATTCAAATCAACATGCGCAAAATCCCATACCACTTCCTTGCAAACAATAGGTCCCCCTCTATGACCCAGGAAACCTATAACATGTATTTAAACTTACTGGAAATGATCATCATCCACCATCCAATCCAATACCATGTTCCTGGTGACTTTAATTACTGCACTATTAACTGAGAATCATATACAACACCAAATGTTCAGGCACTGAGATTCATGGATTTTGTACACACAGACTCTGGACCAGATTGTCAATACACCAACCAGGGGTGCAAACATACTGTATCTGGTCCTCACTAATATGGGAGAGTGCTGCACACCCCCTAGTGTAATGTCTTCTTTGGTAAGGTCAAACCACATAATGGTCTGCTTTGAAGTAAAAATAAAACCTATAACCACAGTTAAACCTGGAATATTCAGGAAGTAATCTAATACTAACATCTTACTATTAAGTGATAGCCTAGCAAAATTTCAAGCCCCCATAAACCCTGAGAAGACTGCTGCCTATATGGAACTGTTCACAGAAACTCTGTACAAGCATGTTAATAGTTGCATAGAGGCAGCATTACCCACCAGGAAAAAGTACAGAACTAACTCAAACAACAAGCCACCCTGGTGGGATCACAACATCAAGAGGCTGTATAACAGAAGGAAGAAAATCATGGCAAAAGTTAGGAGATATAGCACCCAGTAAGATAAAAGTACTCTCATCAAACTAAACAAACTCAGAGAACAAATAAAGTCTACCAAAGACAAATATGAGGTAATTTTGGCCTCCCAGGCCAAGGACAACCACAAGACATTCTTCAGCTATGTCCACAACCTCAAAGGCAATACATAGTTCTATGCAGAGCTCATAGTTTTACTGGAGCCAACTATATTGAGCCAAAAGACATGGCAAATGTACTGGCTGACAAATTCAGCTCCAACTTTACCCCTCTCTCCCCTTCAACCTTCCATCAAGAAATACCATCAAATATAACTCCCCCTGCCATCACTAGGGAACAGGTCTTTAATGCTCTCTCTAAGGCCAAAAACAATGCTTCAAAATGTTCCAGACAATATTCCAGGATGCCCTTCTAAATAGCATGAAATATGAACTATCAGTCAGTCTGGAATAGCTGTTTAACTGTAGCCTTCAAACAGGCGTAATGCCTTACAAATGGACAGAAGTAACAGTTATCTCTCTGCACAAAGTTGGGCCAACTACAGACACATAAGTCTCATTAGTCTCTTATGCAAAGCCATGGAAATTATTATGGAAATTATCAATAATGACATGGGAACCTCTAACGCTGGATCCAACCCAATTTGTTTTTTTCAAGGGCAGGTCATGCCTACTCAACCTAGCAGACTTATTTGAGAAGCTCACCAAAGCAATGGATGAGGGGGAAAAATGGTTCACACAGCCTACCTTAACTTGGCCAAGGCACTTGGCACAATACCCCATTGGACATTGTTGACAAACGCAAGAGGTTAGACATAAACCCTTATGTCACCCAGTGGGTGGATAGCCAGCTGGCTCACAAACAGGACCCAGGAGGTTAGAACTGGGAAGTCCATCTCTACAAAGAGTCTAACCACAAGTGGAGTCCCTCAAGTATCAGTCCTGGAACAGCTCCTTTTTGGCATTCACATCTCTGTAGTCAAGGCCAATGTTGATGGCCTCTGGCTGACTAAATTTGCAGATGATTACAAATTAAGAGCAATTATAGAATCTTCCCACTGACACAAATGCTCTCAGGGAAGGGCTGACACAGAAACTAACTGGTGTCAGAGCCATGAACTAAAACCAAATGCCAAGAAATGCATAATAGTATCCTTTGGGAAGTCATCCACCCCTAGTAACTATCATACTGACAACACACCCCTAAGAGCTGACACAGTAGTCAGGGACTTGGGGACACACATAGACAGTAATCTAGCCTTTGACCATCACATATCAGTAGTGAGGAAATCATTCTATGTTGTGCAACCTATAAACAAATGCATGGCATCTAGGTCCAAGGAAGTCATTGTTTCACTGTATTTGGCATTCATCAAACCTAGCATTGAGTACAATACCTTCTTTGGTATGTACTTAAGCAGGAATATCCAACAACTGGAATTTCCACAGTGGTTCCTCACTAAAAGACTACAGGGCACAAGTAAAATGTCCTATGCAGACCACCTCAAGGCCCTGTTCTTATGTTCTGTCTCCTGCAGGCTGAGGGGAGACCTATGCCTGGCATACAAGGCATTGTCAGACCCACTCCGATGGATGTCCTGAATTTTCGCAAAACAAACAGCAACAGAATTACCCATTCTTAAGACTTAAACCTTGCCTCTGATACAAATTGGACTTGCTGTAGAGACAAGTATGTATACCAGAGACTACCCCTTCTCTGGAACAGGCTCCCCATCCATGTGAAGCAGAGTTTCTCCCAAACCCAATTCAAGTGTAACTTGGACAATTGGATGGGGAACAGAAAGTTCATCCCTGGTTTCTCACCTACATCTCTAATGTACACAGGCGGCTTCTAAATGGTTCATCTGTCAGGCCCCCGCTTGTAAATATTTCATCTCCCAAGCCCCTGCTTATACTTATCAAGCGTACCAGAACTTGTCAGAGATATGGGATGCATGGCTGGGCTTAAAAAAGCCCTTGTGGTTGTTAGCTTAGTAAACAACTATGAACATATGAATGTGTTGATGTTTTTACATATGCATATCATCTTTAAGAAACATATCACAACTGGTTAGATATATGTGAAAATGAGGAAATTATCACTGAAGATACAAAGCTGGGGGAGATAAGGTAGAGAGTGTTTTTAAGATGAACTAGCAGTGAACTGCCAAGACAGATCATGGGCTAATGTCACGCCCCATTCGTGTATTCATCATTAGTCCAAAATGTATGACTTCATCCATTAACATTCATGGTGCATGATGCATAATTCACTTCCACATGACCTTGCAGAAATGTCTATACAAACATGGGTAGAGGGGGGCAAGATGCCAAAGACAAATATAGAGGAGTGGTTTAGGGTTAACTGTTGGAGATTTGGGACCTGGTGATTGTAGTTGCGATTTCTAGTGAGAGGAATGATGGTTCTGACCCTGCCATCCTGAACTAGCTGCTGTTTGCCCTGAGATTTTATTTATTTTGTGATATTTCTTTGTTACTGATGGGCACATTTCCACTTTAAGATGGCATATGCCTAGTACATATGGAGCTTAGATGCATAGCCTGGCGTCTTATAGTGCTAAACTGTGAGTTCTGAGCTTATTGGAGTTCTGTTACACTAAATGGAATTTGTTTTTACATTATCTTTATTTCACATGGGTTTAGCCCTACTGTGTTAACTGGATTGTTTTGTCTGCCCTTGTTACATTTGGGTTTGGTCCAGACAGCAAGCAAGTGACTTGTAGTTGAAATTTTCTAGTTTTGAACTTGGTGTTGCGGTTGCAATTACTGGTGACAGGAGGAATGGTTCTACCCCTGTCTGCCTGCCTGTATTGGCTGCTACTTTTCCGGAGTTTCTTACTAAACTGGCTGTTTGTTGCTGCTTTGCCACTGAATGCTACTCGTCCCCTTCAGTGGATATTTATCAGTATATAATGGCCTTAAATGCACTTGTAAGTACTTTGCAATGCAGAACTGTGTTGTAGTGAGCTTGTTGTCTTGCTCTAGTAACTATATAGAAGTTATGTTCTTACCATAACGTTCCATGTTAGTTGTCTTCTTCTCGCCTTCTTCTTGCTGGATGGGTTCGGAGCCGACCTCGGCTCCATGCCACTCTAAAAGCTCGAGTTGGTTCCACCGACTCGAGGCTCTATATCCCACAATGCTAGGCGAGAGTTACCTCAGATCTCATTTGTAAGCTAACCCCAGCTTATAATAGTAACAGAATAACTATAAACAGAGTCCACCTCTAACAACAGGGAGAAGAAGGGTGACCTACATCCTGATTCAGGAAATATGCAAAGCAGCATATGCCTAAGTAAAGAGGTGGTAGAAAGAGGTCACAATCACAACTCCTCTAGGTCTGTCCAGGCCAGGGGAAGGAGGGTGGGAGAAGAAGACAACTAACATGGAACGTTATGGTAAGAACATAACTTCTATATGTTAAGTTGTCTATCTAGCCTTCATTCTTGCTGATGGGGACAAAGGCCTAGCACCTTGTCCCGGGTGGCCCTACGAACAGACTCCTGAGAACAGTGGAACCAAAGTTAGCTCTATGCCTGAAGCTAAATCCAACTTATAATGAGAAATGAAAGTGTGAGGAGTAGCCCAAGTAGCCGCTGCACAAATGGTGTCAATAGGCAGTCTGTCTTGGAAGGCTAAAGAAGTAGCCAAGGCTCTGGTGGAATGGGCCTTAGGTTTATTAGGCAGCTTTTGGTGTCTAATTTCATAAACAAGGGAAATCAGAGATGTTAGCCATCTAGATAATGATACCTTTGAAACTGAAAGTCCCTTTCTGCCTTCTGCATAGGAGACAAACAGCTGGTCAAATTTTCTGAATTGTTTTGTTCTATCCAAATAGTACCTCAACTGACGATGAACATCTAGCCAGTGTAATTTTTGTTCAGACCTATTGGAATATTCTGGAAAAAAGACAGGGAGGTCAATGCTTTGATTTAGGTTAGACGTCGAGACTACCTTAGGCAAAAAGGACGGGTTGGTTCGTAAGGATACCCTATCCTTATGGAACAATAGATAAGGAGGTCGACAGCTGAGTGCATGAAGTTCTGAAACTCTTCTAGCTGAAGTAATAGCTACCAGAAAGAGAGTCTTCCATGATAGCAATTTTAAAGAACAGGAGGCTGCAGGTTCGAAAGGGGGAAGAATCAAAGAAGTAAGAAATAGAAGTTATGTTCTTACCATAACGTTCCATGTTAGTTGTCTTCTTCTCGCCTTCTTCTTGCTGGATGGGTTCGGAGCCGACCTCGGCTCCGACTCGGCCACTCTAAAAGCTCGAGAGTTGGTTCCACCGGCTCGAGGCTCCCCTTATATCCCACAATGCTAGGCGAGAGTTACCTCAGATCTCGTTTGTAAGCTAACCCCAGCTTATAACAGTAACAGTATAACTGTAAAAACAGAATCCACCTCTAACAACAGGAAAAAAGAAGGGTGACCTACATCCTGAACCAAGAAATATGCATAATAGCATATGACTAAGAAAGAGGTGGTAGAAAGAGAGGTCACGATCACAACTCCTCTAGGTCTGTCCAGGCCAGGGGGAAGGAGGGTGGGGCAGAAGAAGAAGAAGACAACTAACATGGAAGCGTTATGGTAAGAACATAACTTCTATATGTTAAGTTGTCTATCTCCTTCATTCTTGCTGGATGGGACTGCGTCCTAGCACCTTGTCCCGGGTGGCCTAACGGAACAGACTCCTGAGAACAGTGGAACCAAAATTAGCTCTATGCCTAGAAGCTAAATCCAACTTATAATGAGAAATAAAAGTGTGAGGAGTAGCCCAAGTAGCCGCTGCACAAATGGTGTCAATAGGCAGTCTGTCTTGGAAGGCTAAAGAAGTAGCCAAAGCTCTGGTGGAATGGGCTTTAGGTTTATTAGGCAATTTTTGTTGTCTAATTTCATATACCAGGGAAATCAAAGATGTTAGCCATCTGGATAATGATACCTTTGAAACTGAAAGTCCCTTTCTGCTTTCCGCATAGGAGACAAACAGCTGATCAGATTTTCTGAATTGTTTCGTCCTATCCAAGTAGTACCTTAATTGACGATGAACATCCAGGCAGTGTAATTTTTGTTCAGACCTATTTGAATACTCCGGGAAAAAGACAGGGAGGTCAATGCTTTGGTTAAGATTTGATGTTCAAACCACCTTAGGCAAAAAGGACGGGTTAGTTCGTAAGGAAACTCTGTCCTTATGGAACAAAAGATAAGGAGAACGACAACTGAGTGCTTGAAGTTCTGAAATTCTTCTAGCTGATGTCATAGCCACCAGAAAGAGAGTTTTCCATGATAATAATTTCAAGGAACATGAAGCTGCAGGTTTGAAAGGGGAAAGAATCAAAGAAGCAAGAACTAAATTTAGGTCCCAAGGAGAAGGAGGATTTCTTATAGGAGGTCTGAGAAGAAAAACTCCTTTCAAAAAGGCTTTGCAAAGTTTGTGGGACATTAGGGCAGATTCAGAAATACCCACATGAAAATTAGAAACAGCTGCCAATTGAACCTTAAGAGTAGATGGAGATGAACCTGCATGGAAGAGTTCAGCTAGAAAATCAAGGACTAGTTGGATGGAAGCGGTGAAAGGATCTATGTCCTTTCCTTGTGCCCAATATGAGAAGCGTTTCCACTTACTCAAATAAATCTTTCGAGTGGAAGATTTATGGGAAGCTATCAATATATCTCTAACAGAGTGAGATAATTGAGGAAGCCTGGCTACGGTTGGAACTGGAGGAACCAAGCAGTGAGGTTCAGAGAGGGAGGAGCGATGAAACTGACCCGACTGGTGGATCAAAAGGTCTGGAACTAGGTCCAGATTCCACGGTCGCTCCAAAAGAAATCGATGTAGAAAGGGGAACCACACTTGTCGAGGCCAGTAAGGAGCAATGAGGATCAATGAGGCCTTCTGAGCGATAGCTTTCTGTATTACTTGAGAGATCAGTGGGAAAGGAGGAAATGCATACAGAAGTCCCCGGGCCAAACTTGGACTAGAGCGTCCCTGCTGGGTTGGCCTGGTAAAGGGAATAGAGTGAAATATTCTCTGCACTTGCTGTTTTGGGGAGTAGCAAAAAGATCGCAGCAAGGCTGACCCCACTTGAGAAAGATTTCTCTCACTACAGAGTCTTTCAGAGACCACTCGTGAGGCATGAGTATAGCTCTGCTCAACTTGTCCATAATGTGATTGGACTTCCGAGGATGTGCGTTGCTATCAGAAACGCTGAGAAGAAATCGCCCATTGCCACAGTCTGAGTGCTTCTCGACACAGGTATGATCTGGTTCCGCCTTGTTTGTTGATGTACCACACTACAGACATATTGTCTGTCTGGATTGCAATCGTTCCCAAGGGAAGAGAGTCTTGAAGGGCTTGCAACGCTAAAAGCACTGCTCTCATCTCCAGAACATTTATGTGCAAGTGGCATTCGTTTGGTTGCCATGTGCCCTGGACTGTCCTGCCTGATAATGCCCCCACCCGATCAGGGAGGCATCCGTTGTCAGAGTAGCAACGGAGGAGGTGGAACAAATGGTCTTCCCGACAGGAGCTGGGGAAGACATCCACCACATGAGATGCTTTTGCACGCGTGATCATAATGGTGTGAGACATTGGAAGTTCCTGGTATGACCATTGAGTAAAAGCATCCACTGAAGGATCCGCATGTGGTATCTGGCCAATGGAAGGAGAGGTATGGCGCTGCCATGATTCCCAACACCTTTAGAACTAACCTGGCTTTGACTCTGTTGTTGTTGAGAAGAAGTGACACCAATTTGTGAATGTCTGATATTCTTTGGTTCGTTAGCCTTGCAGACATGTTTATAGTATCTAAATTTGCCTATGTAGGTAATAGTACGACAAGGCGACAAAACAGACTTTTAATTTATTGAAATACCCAGTTTTGACAAGCAAAGTATAATCTCTGGCCATCAGAAGGAGATGCTTGGTGGGAGCTGTGAGAAGCCAGTCGTCCAAATATGGAAACACCTGGAATCCTTGTCGTCTCAGGTGAGAAGCTACCACTGCCATGCATTTGGTAAACACCGGGGCAGTGGTGAGACCAAAGGGCAGGGCCCTGAACTGAAAATGACTGGTTCCCAGCCTGAGCGGAGGAATCTTCTGGGCGTCTGTTCATTTTATGTGATAGTACGCATCCTGAAGGTCTATAGAGCACATCCAGTTTCCTTTGCCCAAAGGGGAAGAATGGATTGCAGCGTGACCATCCGAAATCTTGTTTTCTTGACTGATTTGTTCAAGACACTGAGATCCAAAATCGGTCTCCAGTCCCTGTTTTCTTTGGAACTAAAAAGAACCTTGAGTAGATTCCGGATCCTTGTTGGTCTGCTGGCACTGACTGAATTGCTCTTTTGCAAGCAGTTTTGAAATTTCCAAAGCTGCTATATCCCTTTGGGTGGAACATCTGGAAGGGATTTTTTGACTGATTTGGAAAGCGAAGAAAGGGGATAGAATAGCCTTGAAATGATGGACTGTACCCATTTGTCTTGAGTCAGGGATAGCCAGGCTTCTGGGTACAGTGACAATCTTCCCCGACTGCCTCCGAAGATGGGCAGTCGGGCAACACCTCAGGGATGCTGAAAGGGCTTGTCAGGGAAGGGTTCCCGATTGCCCAGGTTCTCGGACCCCCTGCCCCTAGGCGGCGTCTACCATTGTTATTCCCACCTCTGCCTCTGGTGGGAACGACTCTGTCGTCAGGCGAAGTCCCTTGAGATTGTTTACGGAACCACATCTTCCCACCCTTCTGGCCTTTGGGGTAAGGCCTAGAAGGAGTCAAAACGGACTCCGATGGCAGAAAGGGTCTTGCCATCAGTCTCGCACCTAGTCAGGGTTTCTTTCACTTGAGGACCAAAGAGAGATGATCCATCAAAGGGAGTTCGTGAAAGACGTCTTGAAAGGGTCCAAAATTGCATAGCCGCATCCAGGCGTGCCTACGTGAGCTACACCTGTCCCTGCGGCTCTGCTCGCTCCATCGGCCGCTGAGGAGGCGCATGGAGGAGTTAGATATGGAATTAGGGTAGCCAGCTGCGTGTTCATTTTTTCTTGAAACCCGCAGCTGTAGGATCCTTAACATTTCACTCGCCTTGATCAAGTCCCTTTGAAGACGAGTGAAATGGCACAGGTAATTCAGCGACGCATGGTAAATGTCGCTGAGGAGAACATCCGCTTCCCGTACCTATCCATGGACCTAGATTCCTTGTTAGGTGGATGGACAGGCACTGAAGGATCAGCCAGTTCCTTCTTTGTGGCAGCAGCTACCACCATAGCATCCACAGAAACTCCTTTTGATAAAAATTGCTTGTCTGATGGAGCTGTGATGAATTTAGAGGGTCTCCTGGGAGTGGGGTCCACTGAATCAGGAGCCGTCCATGCCTTCTTAGCAACCACCTGCATGAGGGGGTCGAAGGGGGGGGACACCCAGGAGGTGGAAGGATGAGAGCCAAACGCCTCAAGATACACAGATTCGTCCTCCGAAGGGTTGAGGGCTGGCCAATTTCCCCTCTGTTTCAAAATCTCCAGAATGTCTGCAAATGAGACATCTTCAGAAGGGGAACGGGGGGGACCCTCAGAATCATCCAGATCTGTGTCTGATGTGATAGACTCAGGTGAGTCAATGTGTTTCCTCTTGCACTTCCTCTTCCGAGGGGGCTCTTCTGCCAAATCAGGAGAGGCCTGAAGAGGATGAAATCCCACAGGGGCTCCTGAGGAGCTGGCTCTCTGCGGTCCGGGATGAGGGAGTGGTCGACTTACCCTGAGGCAGCATAGAGGGGGGGGACGGAGCCGACTGTGGAGTAGAGCCAGGCTCTAGCACACTCCGCATGACCTCGAATGCACCCCTGTCAGGCAGAGCCAGAGGTCCCGCTCCGAGGAGCTAAGAACCCCCTCGGCACCGACAGTGATGGCTCCGAGGTGATGTCGGAGCCGAACTCACCAGCGCCCGAGAGGGCTCCGGACAAGGGTCCGATGCCACTCACCCCTCGAGGGAAGTCCGGCGCTGAGATTCCTCCAAAGAAGAAAACGGGCCGATGGAGCCGAAGACAATTGTCTCGGCTCCGAGTAATCACAGTCTCGGTTCCACGCGACGACTCGGCGCGAACTCAAAAGAGTCGAAGGAGGAAAGAGTTGATGGACTGGGGCAGGCACCGACTGATGAGTCGGGCTCTGAAGCATCTGGGCTAGTGCCTCGGACTTAAGTAGTCGACTCACTACCCTCTGAAGGTCATGATCGGACAGCCTCGATGACCTAGAGGAATGAGACCTTTGGCTCCGTTCAGACAGCAGGGGAGATCCTGGAGCCGAATGAACGGAGCCAAGAGAAGGTGACCTAGACCTCTTTCTAGTTGTCGGCTCCGAAGGTCTGGTCGGAGCCGACACGGGTCGGGGATAAAGATTTTTAATCTACAGTAACTAAGAAAGAAATTTAACTTAAAAGGGATTTAAAAGAGTAACTTTTACAAGTAAAAAGTAACACTCACCAGGAACCGGTAGAAGCAACCAACCTCGAAGCTGTAGCGGCAAACGAGATCTGAGGTAACTCTCGCCTAGCATTGTGGGATATAAGGGGAGCCTCGAGCCGGTGGAACCAACTCTCGAGCTTTTAGAGTGGCGAGCCGAGGTCGGCTCCGAACCCATCCAGCAAGAATGAAGGCGAGATAGACAACTTAACATCTAAATTTAGGTCCCAAGGAGAAGGAGGATTTCTTATAGGAGGTCTGAGAAGAAAAACTCCCTTCAAAAAGGCTTTGCAAAGCTTGTGGGACATTAAGGCAGACTCAGAAATACCCACATGAAAGTTAGAAATAGCTGCCAATTGAACTTTAAGAGTAGAAGGAGATGAACCTGCATGGAAGAGTTCAGCTAGAAAATCAAGGACCATTTGGATGGAAGCAGTGAAGGGATCTATGTCCCTTCCTTGAGCCCAATATGTGAAGCGTTTCCACTTACTCAAATAAATCTTCCGAGTGGAAGATTTATGGGAAGCTATCAAAACATCTCGAACAGAGTGAGATAATTGAGGAAGCCTGGCTAAGTTTGGAACTGGAGGAACCAAGCAGTGAGGTTCAGAGAGGGAGGCGATGAAACTGACCCGACTGATGGATCAAAAGATCTGGAACTAGGTCCAGATGCCAAGGTCGCTCCAATAGAAATTGATGTAGAAAGGGGAACTACACCTGTCGAGGCCAGTAAGGAGCAATGAGGATCAACGAGGCCTTCTGAGCGATAGCTTTCTGTATCACTTGAGAGATTAGTGGGAAGGGAGGAAATGCATACAGAAGTCCCCGGGGCCAAACTTGGACTAGAGCGTCTCTGCTGCTTTGGCCTGGTAAAGGGAATAGAGTGAAATAATCTCTGCACTTGCTGTTTTGGGGAGTAGCAAAAAGATCGCAGCAAGGCTGACCCCACTTGAGAAAAATCTCTCACAACAGAGTCTTTCAGAGACCACTCGTGAGGCATGAGGATAGCTCTGCTCAATTTGTCCGCGATTTGATTGGACTTCCGGGATGTGCGTTGCTATTAGAAACCGCTGAGAAGAAATCGCCCATTGCCACAATCTGAGTGCTACTCGACACAGGGGGTAGGACCTGGTTCCGCCTTGTTTGTTGATGTACCACACTACAGACATATTGTCTGTCTGGATTGCAATCGTTCCCAAGGGAAGAGAGTCTTGAAGGGCTTGCAACGCTAAAAGCACTGCTCTCATCTCCAGAACATTTATGTGCAAGTGGCATTCGTCTGGTTGCCATGTGCCCTGGACCGTCCTGCCCTGATAATGCCCCCCCCACCCGATCAGGGAGGTGTCCGTTGTCAGAGTAGCAACCGGAGGGGAAGGAACAAAGGGTCTTCCCAACAAGAGCTGAGGAAGACATCCACCACATGAGATGATTTCTGCACGCCGTGATCATAATGGTGTGGGACATTGGAAGTTGCTGGTATGACCATTGTGTAAAGAGCATCCATTGAAGGATTCGCATGTGGAATCTGGCTAATGGAAGAAGAGGTATGGCCGCCATAATTCCCAACACTTTCAGAACTAACCTGGCTTTGATTCTGTTGTTGTTGAAAAGGAGTGAGACCAGTTTGTGTATGTCTGTTATTCTCTGATGTGTTAGCCTACATGTCTACTGTGTCCAGATTTGCGCCTATGAAGGTAATAGTACGACAAGGCGACAAAACAGACTTTTCGCAATTTATTGAAATGCCTAACTTTTGACAAATGCGAAAAGTGTAATCCCTGGCCATCAGAAGGAGATGCTTGGTGGGACCTGTGAGGAGCCAGTCGTCCAAATATGGAAACACCTGGAATCCTTGTCGTCTCAGGTGAGAAGCTACCACTGCCATGCATTTGGTAAACACCGGGGCAGTGGTGAGACCAAAGGGCAGGGCCCTGAATTGAAAATGACTGGTTCCCAGCCTGAAGCGGAGGAATCTTCTGGAGCGTCTGTTCATTTTTATGTGATAGTACGCATCCTGAAGGTCTATAGAGCACATCCAGTTTCCTTTTCCCAATAGGGGAAGGATGGGCTGCAGCATGACCATCCGAAATCTTGTTTTCTTGACTGATCTGTTCAAGATACTGAGATCCAAAATTGGTCTCCAGTCCCCTGTTTTCTTTGGAACTAAAAAGAATCTTGAGTAGATTCCGGATCCTTGCTGGTCTGCTGGAACTGGTTGAATTGCTCTTTTTGCAAACTGCTTTGAAATTTCCAAAACCGCTAGATCCCTTTGAGCGGGTGGAACATCTGGAAGGGATTTTTTTGATTGGTTTGGAATGCGAAGAAAGGGGATAGAATAGCCTGAAATGACGGATTGTACCCATTTGTCTTGAGTGAGGGATAGCCATGCTTCTGGGTACAGTGACAATCTTCCCGACCGCCTCCGAAGGGGGGCAGTCGGGCAACACCTCAGGGATGCTGAAAGGGCTTATCAGAGAAGGCTTCTCGATTGCCCTGGTTCTGGAGCCCCTGCCTCGAGGCGGCGTCTACCATTGTTATTCCCTCTGTCTCTGGCGGAAGCGACTTTAAAGGCCAGGCGAAGTCCCTTGAGATTGTTTACGGAACCACATTTTCCCACTTTTCTGGCCTTTGGGGTAAGGCCTAGAAGGAGTAGAAAACGGACTCGGCGGCAGAAAGAGTCTTGCCATCAGTCTCGCACCTAGTCAAGGTTTCTTTCACTTGAGGACCAAAGAGAGATGATCCATCAAGCGGGAATTAGTGAAAGACGCCTTGAAGGGGTCCAAAATTGCATAGCCGCATCCAGGCATGCCTACGTAAGGCCACACCCGTCCCTGCGGCCCTACTCGCTCCATCAGCCGCATAAGAAAGGGCGCATGGAGGAGTTGGCTATGGAGTTAAGGGTAGCCAGCTGAGTGTTCATCTTATCTTGAAAACCCGCAGCTGTAGGGTCCTTCAACATGTCACTCGCTTCTTTAATCAAGTCTCTTTGAAGACGAGTAAAATGGCACAGGTAGTTCAGCGACGCATAGCAAATGTCGCTGACGAGAACATCCGCTTCCGTACCTGTCCATGGACCTAGATTCCTTGTTAGGTGGATGGACAGGTACTGAAGGATCAGCTAGTTCCTTCTTAGTGGCAGCAGCTACCACCATAGCATCCACAGAAACTCCTTTTGTCAAGAACTGTTTGTCTGCTGGTGCCGTTATGAATTTTGAGGGTCTCCTGGGAGTGGGGTCCACTGAATCAGGAGCCGTCCATGCCTTTAGCTACCACCTGCATGAGGGGGTCAAGGGGAGACACCCAGGAGGTGGAAGGACGAGAGCCAAATGCCTCAAGGTACACAGATTCATCCTCCGAAGGGTTGAGGGCTGGCCAATTTCCCCTCTGTTTGAGGATTTCGAGAATGTCTGCAAAAGAGACATCTTCAGAAGGGGAACAGGGGGAACCCTCGGAATCCTCTAAATCTGTGTCAGATGTGATGGACTCAGGTGAGTCAATGTGTTTCCTCTTACACTTCCTCTTCCGAGGGGGCTCTTCTGCCAAATCAGGAGAGGCCTCAGAAGAGGATGAGATCCCCACAGGGGGTTCCTGAGGAGCTGGCTCTCTGCGGTCCGGGATGAGGGAGTGAGTCGACTTGACCTGAGGCACCGTAGAGGGAGGCACGGACGGAGCCGACTGTGGAGTAGAGCCAGGCTCTAACACACTCCGCATGACCTCGACGCACCCTGTCAGGCAGAACCAGAGGTCCCGCTCCGAAGCTGAGAACCTCCCTCGGCACCGACAGTGATGGCTCCGAGGCGATGTCGGAGCCGAACTCACCAGCCAAGCTCCGAGAGGAGAGCGGGTCGGACAAGGGTCCGATGCCACTCACCCTCGAGCCGACGAGGGAAGCTCGGCGCCGAGATTCCTCGAAAGAAGAAATCGAGCCGGCGATGGAGCCGAAGACATCTGTGTCGGCTCGGCGCTACCACAGTCTCGGTTCAACGCCCGGCCCGAGCTCAACGGAGTCGGCGGAGGAACATATTGATGGACAGGGGCAGGCATCGACTGATGAGTCGGGCTCTGAAGCATTTGGGCCAGTGCCTCGGACTTAAGAAGTCGACTCACTACCCTCTGAAGGTCATGATCCGACAGCCTCGATGACCTAGAGGAGTGAGATTTATGGCTCCGTTCAGACAGCAGAGGAGATGCTGGAGCCGAATGAACGGAGCCAAGGGATGGTGACCTAGATCTCTTCCTAGATGTCAGCTCCGAAGGTCTGGTCGGAGCCGACAAGGGAATTTCTAATACCTCGGCTCCAGCCGGAGCCGAGGGAACCACAGAAGTTGTAGACTCATCGGCTCCTCCCGGAGCCGATGCAGACATAGGTTTAGCAGCCTTAGGTCTCGGCTCAGTAGCTGTAGCCGAGGACCTAGAAGCCTTGGAGGGCTTCCCAGAGACAGAAAGGGAATCCTCAGGCTTAAGTAGACCCCTTAAGATCAACTTGTTCTTTCTTTCCTGCAGGACCCTGGGACTGAAGCCGTGGCAAACGGCACAGGAGTCCTGCAGGTGCAAAGGCCCCAGGCAGTAGACACAAGAAGTGTGACCGTCTGTCAGAGACATTTTCTGACAGCACGCATCACACTTCTTGAAACCTGAGACCTTTGTGTCTTTAGACATCCTAGAACAAGAAAGTGTAACCACACACACTCAGTCAGACACACTGATTACACTTATCTTATTTTAAACTCAAAAATAAAACAATTAACTAAAGGTTTTAATTAAGAGTAACACACACACACCACTAGGGAATGGGGGAAGGCCAGAAGGCCCGAGGGAGAACTAAGTTCTTGTGGGAAAAAAATGGGATTTTCTGAAAAACAGGGGTAGAAATCCACTAAACTAAGGGAAAAGTAGTTAAACTTAAAAATATAGGGGTTTAAGTATTCTAACTTTACTGAAAATACACTTACCAACAAGCCGGTAGAAAACCAACACCTCGATCGCTGTAGCGGCAAACGAGATCTGAGGTAACTCTCGCCTAGCATTGTGGGATATAAGGGGAGCCTCGAGCCGGTGGAACCAACTCTCGAGCTTTTAGAGTGGCCGAGTCGGAGCCGAGGTCGGCTCCGAACCCATCCAGCAAGAATGAAGGCGAGATAGACAACTTAACATCTTTTGTTTGCATATTGCCCTTGTTTCACCTAGGTTTGGACCTGCTGCATTAATAGACCTGCTACACTAGGCACAGCAGCACATGTGAAGCTGTATTTTATTATAGCAACACAATAGTTAATTTCATACTCTTGGCTAGGAAGTATTGGGTATGACTACGGTTTTCTGCATTATTTTACTATTTTTCTGAGTTATTTTAGGTTAAAACTGAATCTTGTGATCTGGTTCATTAATTTGATTGTGGGACATTTAAGGGTTCCTCTGTCAATGTGGAGTCACCCTTTGGTCTGCTCCCACAGTATTGCCATCCTACTTGCTTTAGGAACTCTAAGGCAGTGCAACTGCTTTGTGCTTATATTATTTAATGATACTGTTTGTTGTGAGTGGTTTAAAATACTTGTTAAATTTAGGGTCTAACCTCTGACACACTACACATATCAGTAAGCAACTTAGACCCACTTTTTCCAAGATTAAGAAATTATTACCTAAGCTTCAAAGACTGCGTTTGGACAAACTTCGGACATACAACACTACTCACTCTAACACAATTTCACCCTCATCTAAAGTGAATCATCCTGGCTCCATACCTACTCCCATAACAACTCCCAAGGTTGTAGCCATACATGACAAGTGGCTCTCTAGTTAAGCACGTTGATGTTCCACTGACCAAGCTGTGTAGGGACAGGGTTACAGTCAGCTGTCCATCTGACACAAGCATTTGGAGTGTGACTAGAGCCCTTAGATCTCTTCACCCCAAGTATGTGCTCACTCTCTTTGTAACCTCACATGCACTTCCCTGGGGTAGATGCACAGAGGAAATGTTCAGCTCTAAAGACATATGTCTGAGGCAGGTAAGACATTTGTCTTAAACTGTAACTTGCTTCTTCCAAGAATGAAGCCACAATTTCAAACCTAAATAATCAATTTCAGTAACTGGCTTAGTGACTGGTGCCATCTGAAGGGGATACAGTAGGATGCAGACTGACAGGTCAGCTTGCTTTTCCAAGGATGGCCTTCATCTCTCTCCTCAGGGTTTCCTTGTATTGGCCAAGACCTTTTCTGCTCCAGCACATTCTATAGGCAGAGTTCATTTGACAGATGCTCCAAGCAAGCAAATTCTAATCTGACCTGCATTTAGGTAGGTTGAATTAGAGCTACAAGTCTGAACAGTAAATTGTCTGATGTGAGGCCTTCCTACCAATCTAGCAAGTGTTTGTATGTATTGTCACAACAACTTGGCTTCAGTGTTTTGATAACACTCCCTCTATAATAATGTTCAGCATTTGGGTGGTGTAGTGGTTAGCATTGTCGCCTCTCAGAAAGAGGTTCTCTGGTTCGATTCTTGGCTAGGGTGCCTTTTGTGCAGAGTCTGTATGTCCTCTGTGTTTGCTTGGGTTTCTTCCAGGTGCTCCTGTTTCCTCCCACATTCCAAAGACATGCAACTGGAGCATTTCTCCCTGGGCCTCCGGTGAAATGGGGCTATGTCCTAGTCAGACTTTTCCAGTTAATAAATGTTAAATAAATAAATAAAACATCTATCATCCTTTCAGACTATCTGGGAGTGGAGAAGTATCATTTTTATCTGCTCAGATTTCAACTCTGACCAAATACTTCAAAATTCTGAACTCAAGCTGTTTAATATTTTATACATATTTGACAAAGGCAATTACCACATCACTGCCAAGTATAGATCCCCTTCAGTGAGACATGCAGATCAAACTCGGTATCTTGACAACTTGGATTCCTTGCCTGTTAATTGCAATACTCTAATTCTAGGCAACTTCAGTTAATGTGGCCTCTTATGCAGGTACCAATAAATACACCTAGCAACTCCTAAATTGCATTAATAACATATCCCTAGATCAAATTGTTCAAGTTCACACAACAGGGAGAAATATATGTGATCTTGTCCTTTCAAATGCTGCCTTTCCTTGCACATCTATGAGTATTATCCCCTCCTTCATTTCATATGATCACCAGACTATCACATTTTCCCTCAAAATTTGTACCGAATTGCCAACAAATTTGGCCACATGTAGAGACTACTCCAAAGCCAGCTTCATATTCCTCTTACCTGAGAGAGAATTTCAAAAATGCTTTGTCCACTACTAACCCAATGTAAAAAAGCCATCACATTTACCAATGTTTGTACAACCACTTTAAATAAACAGATAAGTCAGTATCTACTAGGCATACAGTATGTATGATAGGAAATTCAGGCGTAAAGCCCTACAGTGGAAATTTCAGATTAGCAAGCTTTCTAGTAAGAGAAGAAAATCATCTGACTCTTATAAAAATGTTTCACCATCATTCAGACTTCCAGAAGAGTAAGAATGAATATGAGTTGAAGATAGCTAATTATTTGAAGGACAATAACAAGATATTTTTCAATTTATTAGGAGTATTAGAACTGGTGTGCAATGCTACACCAAACACATAGTAAATGGTACTATCTGTTCTGATAGATAATCCATAACAAATGCACTGAATGACAAACTTAGCTCAGAGCTTTTCCTGTCCCTTACATCACACTTTAACACAGCTCCCCCATTATTGGTATGGACTAGATTATGGATGCTATTACCAAAATTAAAAATAACTGCTCCATGGGCCAGGACAATATACCAGGCTGCCTTTTTGTTAGCACATAGTCTTTACTGCTGAACCCCTTCTTAAGCCTTTTAGCCTCTGCAGCTGTACACAGGGTATGTGCCAGAGCACTGAAGAACAGGGTGCGTGAACCCTCTATAATAAGAGCAGTGCTGTAACTTAATCCAGGAAATTATCGTCCCATTAGCAACACTAGTACTGTCTGTAAAAATCATAGAGCATATCTCATTAACAGTGAAACTGGTCAGATTACAAACATAACCTTCTGTGTGTACGCTCATGTGTGCATGTGTGTATATTTGTAATTTGACCTCAGTCACCATGCTGGGTGTTTCCCCTAAATGACTAGTTGAAAGGATAAGTCTCAAAGGGAAAGCTAAAACTTATCCATCCAAGGCATTTGTTGGTCCAGCAGCAGCAATGCCAACAAGGTATGCTAAAGGTCTTGGGTTCAAATTCCAGATGACAGCTGATATTACCCTTTCATTCTACAATTTTCACAGTGAAACTGGTATCTTAAAAACACTTGATCATTGTCAGCATGGCTTTGTTAAGAGTAGTTCTTGCTTGCTTAGTCAGTCCCATATCATAAAGGGAAAGAGGCCTGCCTATGACCCAGACAACCAGGGTTTGATTAGTAGGCTCAGCAGTGGAGGAGGAGAATGAAGAGGCCTCCACTTGCCTCCCTGTGGGAAAGGATGGGGATGACGTGCAGGGCAGGAGTGTAGCTGCCATATTGAGTGTATATACCAGAAAGCACAGCAGAGTGCAATTCAAGTTTGGGGGAGATGGAGCCAACATAGGAGGTCACGTAGTACCAAGGAGGGGGCTTCATAGTGCCTCATTACATGGTCCTTGAGGGTGGCGTCCCCAGATAAACACATTGCCTCTTTGACCAGTAGCCCTAAAAGTGAGCCTGGAATTGGCACACGGTTGAAGGGCTTAATCTCTCCATACACAATTTGTCCAGCCAACCCAACCCTTGTCCCTGGTGGATGAAGAGGAACAAATGGACCTATTGTGTGGCTGAAGAAGAGCTAGTAGTTAATAAAAGACAGCAAAGAGAACAACAAAACAAAATTATTGCTTGCTTAATTTGACTAACATTTTGAGATTGTGACTTATGCCATTAATCAGGATCATCCTTTCCATGGAATTTATCTTGATCTTGCTAAAGCATTCAATATAATTTCCATGCAGGCATTGTTGATAACCTTACCAGTTAACCCCCCCCCCCCATATTACACAACTGCTGTCTAATGTTGGACTCATAGGGTAGGACGTGGTGTTACCTTTTCATCTAACAGATTAGTTAGTAATGGAGTTCTTTCAGCCTCTGCGCTGAGCTGTGCCCCCTTCTCTTTGACATTTACTTTCCTGATGTAAAGACAGATGTCCAAGATTCATGTTGCTCATGACTACAGTCATGGTGCCATTAGTGATTCATCCAAGAAGGTCTAGATAGAGTCAATGATTCAAAGATTCAAGCCCAGGGCCTAAGGCGGCCAGTTAAGGGCTTGTTTTAATTTAGACCCTGTTGCATAAAAGAAATCCTTAAACCTTTTGTCTAGTGAGGACTTAAACATGAATAAACTGTTTGCACACCTAATATCTGGAGGCAGTGTATTCCAAAATCTACCATCCCTAGAAGTAAAAAACAAAGACATCAATTTTGAATTGACACTAGATAAGTAAAGTAATAAATTATTATTCCTAGCATTTAAGCCATGATTTACAAAACCAAATCCCAGCATTGTGGAAAATGTCTCATCCTTAGTACACATGTACACCAAAATTAAATCATCCCTTAACAGCCTATAAACTAGTGAATAAAGTGATAAAGTTTTTAAGTCTGTTTACATATGATCCAAAAACAGTGTGATGGCAACACAGAATAAAGCCAAAGGCAAACACAAACACTGCACTGTGACGGATTCGGATCAGAAACAGAACACCAACTGGATACTAAAATCACTCACTTTTAATGTAAAACAAAACCAAAATTGTACTCATTTAGCGCTTTCATCCATACCAAGGTGGACTTCATCAGAATATAATAATAATTTAATTCCCCACTTATATACTACATTTTGGCACCATAAATTACCATTAAACATTAAATTACCCAATTAAAATACTATTTACATTTAAAGTGAACCTGTGCTTTAGTACTGCATTTACCAGTACTTCCCTATATAAACTTGAAAAACTACATGCTATAACTTGCTATAATTACATGCTTCTATGAAAATTATGCACAACTAAAACATTTCCTCTTCATTTGACTACATGAACTACATAAATTCATTCAAAATTTTCCAACCAATAATGAGATTATATAAATTCATATCTTAAAGTCAGATATGTCATATTTAATCAATTATGTATATACCGTTGCTTAAATGCATAAAAATTAAACAGGAAAACTAAAACTGAAGAAAACATTTAATACACATATTATAAGAATAAAATGTTGGAAAAAAAATAAATTTGTATAATATATACACTATTATTGTTGTAACTGTAAAATAGGTTTAATAGTGATGAACTCATTTAGTCCGGGCTCAATAGCCGCATCAGTTAATATCTGCCATTTGATTTCTTTCTGGCCTAAAAGAGCCTTATAATTACCCCCCCCGTGGCCCTGGACTAACCTGTTCAAGTATAGCGAATTTAACGACACGAGCTTCACCATGTTTGGACACATGTCTATAAAGTGCATTGTTTGTATCCTTTCTTCTAATACTGTATAAATGGTCATAGATTTTTTTCTTCAGTTGCCTCTCAATTTTGTCTATGTAATAGCTGGGGCAGGTCATGCATTTAGCCAAATATATAATATATTTGGAATTACAATTCCCTGGTTCGAAGCTAATTCTGGTCCTATTAACATTCTCTAAGACTATTCCTTCACCCTCAAAAATAGCATGACACTGTCCACAGCTTCCACATCTCCTAGTATGCTTATTCTGATCATTCCTCCCCTTTGTGAAACGTCCACTTTCTAATAATCTCTTAATATTTCTTCCCACTTTGTAAACAAATACCGGTGTATTCCCTACTATTTTCCTTATTTCTTTATCCACCATTAAAATATTCCAATTTCTATTTAATATGCATTTTATATTGTTCACAAATGGGGAATATACCAACACACAAGGCCTACTATATTGTATTTCATTACTATCTACCACTATTTCCATATTTTTAATAAATTCTTTCCCAAGTAAAGGGGGGTATTTTTCCCCATTCACTTACTATAAAATTCCTAACATAATCAAGCATATCTGCTGGGTGCCCTCTGGATATAAATAAAGATTTTATATAATTAACTTCCTCTATCATATTTGTATACATAGACGTCATTCGAGCAGCTCATTGCCCTTTAAAAATATATTTCATCATTTGCCTTGGATGGTTACTTGAGTATTCCAAATAACTATTGGAAAAGTATTTTTTCTATAAATACGGGATTTGAAACCACTATCAGTATTAGAAATAAATGTGTCCAAGTATGCTATACTTTCAGAGCTACTGGAATATGTGAATTTCAAATAAGTACGAGTACTGTTCAAATAATCCATACATTCCTCTATAATGTTAAGTGGTCCATCCCATAATATAAAAATATCATCCAAAAACCTTGAATAATGGCACACGTACTTGTAATAATCACTGTTAAATAGGTGATTAGCCTCCCAATCCAACATAACCAGGTTGGCGAACATGAGGGCACAATCTGCCCCCATGGCTACCTCTTGGTCTGTCGGAAATATTCACCTTCAAAATATAGTTATAATTGAGTACTATTGCCATAGGTTCCATAATTAGACGGATATTATCCCATTCCAAATTGGAATACTTAATCATACTATTACAAAATCCATCCAATCCCTGTTTTTTAGGGATACAAGAAAATAAATCAATGACATCTATAGTAATAAATGCAAGATTCTCTTTCCAAATACTAGCTGTTAAATTACCCAAGAAGGCCCAAGAATCCTTAATCAGATGTGGTATCCTACCATAAATGTGTTTTAACCACTTGTCTATGGCTACACCAATGGGATAAGCTTTAGATCGGCTACCAGAGTCAATGGGGCAAAAAGGGGGTCTTTTTATATTCTTATGGACTTTTGGTATACCCACTATTGTTGCCAACATAGGGTGTTCAACCTTCAAATAATTGTATGCTTCAAGGGTAATACGATTGTCCAAAAGAAATTCCTCAAGGAACAGGTCAATCCACTTGTATCCTATATTTATTTCATTAATGGACACAGTTTCATAGTTCCCTGATTCTTGCAAAATCCTGTACATTGCAGTTACATATTCCATAGTGTTGTAAATGACCACCCCTCCCCCCTTATCGGGTTTCATAACCCTTATACTGTGGTCTTTTATAAGTTGATTCAAAACACTTTGCTCTTTATCTGATAAATTATTATGCAGTGCTTTATATCTAGTATCATTATATAACTTATACATTTCACACAAAACTGATTTTTCATAAACAGTCACACTAGGGTGGGCGGGTGGTACATAAGTACTTTTTTCCTTAGTCCCCCTTGCACCAATGGCTGAGGTTTATTATGAAACATAATAGCTAAATTTAACTTCCTAAGATACAACTTGATCTCCAAAATGGAGTCCACAATGTTAAACTTAGTTTTAGGAATGTACTTCATACCCTTAGACAAAAGGGTAAAATGATCTTCTTCCACTACTATATTTGTATAGTTAAAAATCTTAAAGTTATTATAATTATTAATTATACCTTCTGAAATAATTCCTGATGGCTCACCTGCATGAATATCACAATCTACCACTGCCTCATTCTCTCTCCCCATTTCGTACCACCATATTGTTCCTGGTTCCAGTTCTGCCTGTGTTTTTTCCTTTTTCAGTCCTTCCTCCAACCTTGATGTTGCTGGTGTTCCCATGCTTTCTGAAAATTTGAACTATAACCATCTTCATATCTATTTCTTTGTATTCCACCAACTCCATATCTTTCTTTATCGTTGTTTCCTTTCCCCTTCTCCCCCTTCCAGGGATATACCACATTGTTTTTAAAGTGGCCTGTATCTCTCTTTAATTTCTTACACTTTTTAAAGTGAATTACCTGTACCTTTTTGTCCGCTACACTAAACTGTTTCTCATATAATTTCTCCCATTGTGAAAACATTAAATCGTTTACAATAATATTATTTAATTTCTCCACTTCATCTAATAACTTATACAATCTCTCATCATTCTTTTTGATTAGTAGTTTCATGTAGTCAAAGTCAAACTGGTTAAAAAGCGTATTAAACATTAAATAAGCTTGTTCGTCTAAAACTACACCCAAAGGCGCCTTAAAAAAATGCAGTCCCATGGGGACAATATTCAATGTAATACATTTATTCAGATATGCATTGTCAAGTTTAATGCCATTAATAGCATTTAATTTTTTTACCAAACATATAAATCAAGTCTTTCAGTGTTCCTTTCAATGCATTCTGCATATTTTCCTCAAAGCCAACTTGTGGGCTCAGAGAATGAAAATGAATGTCTTTACGCAAAAAGTTAGCCAGTTGATTAACACCCTGCCCCACACTTGGTTTATTGTTAATGTTGCCTCAAGGGCTAGAACTATAATTTACAGTACCTTTGTCCTGAATATTACTGTTAGTAGCTGCCATAGAATACGATTTAGTATGCATGGGGCGTTTGGGTATTGCCCCTGTTCGAAGAAAATCCTTGTCAAAACTGTAAAGAGAAAAGTCAGATGTAAACTCTTTGTCCGACAGTCTACTCCTGTTACAAGAGTTGGTTCTCCCTTTCAAATCCATGGTTTCCAGGGCTGCTGGCAAATCTATACTGGCCCCCTGGTCATTAGGAACCTCCACATCCAACTGACTTCCACCTGAGCTGTTGCACACCTTTGTCGTTGCTTGCGTGATTTGACCCTTAATTCCTGACTGGGTTGCAAAATATATATGATTCTAAATGATACCCAGCAAAAAGAAAATAGAATGAAACTAGTCTGGGAGAATGAATTAAGGCTGCAATTACCATGTTCATCATTGTTGACACCTAAAGTATGTATCATAAGATTGAGGAAATTCAGATTTCGTGAGGTGGCAGTGTTTGATTAAATATTTTTACTCTCCATCCTGACTAGCCAATATTTTTCCATAGTTACACAGTGGTACTGGAGATGTAATCAAAGGATCTTGGGAGACTGAATGCCTTTATTTTGGGCACACATGGGACCAAAAGCATGCAAGGCTCATTTTCAGAGTAAAATCTGGTCAGGCCAGTTTGATCTGTCCCCCTCTTTGTTTTTAATGGGTTATGATCAAACAGGTTAAGATAGAAATAAATAAAAAATGAACCATTAATTTATTGCATCCAAAAGTGCCATCATAGGAAAATGGAAACAAAAAAGTGTGACAGGAAGTGAAAATGCCGGTAGACGTAGAAATGTATCTGTGTGGGTGCATGCGTGTGTGTGTGTGTGTGTGTGTGTGTGTGTGTGTGTGTGTACGGAGGTATGTGTACATTGATGTCTCAATGTATGCCTGAGTATGGGGGGGGTTCTTTTGCTAATGTCATGCAGGTCTGATAGTGCTCATGTTAGCTAGAATGGATTCATACACATGCTAATGTGGTCTTTTTCATTGCAGTCACAGCTGTCTCTAATTCTCACTTTCTCACTGTCACATAAATTGACCTACCAGCTATAAGCAATGTCAGTGAGCGGCAAACTCTTTTCTGAATTCCAGATTATGTTTATGTTTAAATCTGCAAACTATAGAGCATGTTTTTTAGAATGTGAGCAAGTAAAAAGTTTGGGGCAAGCCTTTTCTAAAGTACGAATGTTGCCTCAAGTGCTGCTAGATGACTTATCAACAGACTTATTGTAATATTGGAATAAAGAGGACAAAGTTTATTTAAAATATATCATGTTGTGCTGGATGTTTATATTCTAGCAAACGTGGATAATGACATGTGCAAAAGTATTGTACAATAAGTTATGGAATATTGAAGAAATGTGTTCTGACCTTACCTATTTTATAAAGAAATAATGTAGCTTGTCATAAGGTTATTATAGAATATCTCTGTTTTGTTTAATAGCTGAAATAAAATGAATTAACCCCTACTCCTATTCATAAGTGCAGTGGGATCTTTTACATCTAACACACACACACACACACACACACACACACACACACACACACACACACACACACACACACACACACACACACACACACACACACAGTCTCAGCAGAATTTGTTTCTTCTTTTAAAGAATTCACATAAATGGGCCACAAATAAAAGCTCTGCTGTTTTTGTTTTTTTTTTTATTTTCACACAACTCCCCCCTTCCCTCACATCAATGGCAACTGGTGACTTCAAAGCAAGTGGGCTGCAGAAAGCAACTGAATGGATGGAGTTATATTATGGCAGGTCAGTTTGCCTGTATTTAAACAATTGAGGTTAGTCACTTTTATCCACAGACTGCTTCAGTATCTACTTATTCCAGCCACTTTTTTGACTAAATGCAACTTAGGAGTCTGATTACAATTAAATACAACAATAATAATAAAAATAGTAATAATAATAGTTACAGTAATGCATTTCAGCATGATTTGATCAGCATGAAAGTCCTCACTGAGACCGACTGGTGTCAGAACCATGGCCTTAAGCTCCATGCCAAAAAATGTGTCATCATCCCCTTTGGAAAAAAACTGGCTCCCATGAATTACCACATTGATGGTATTCTACTGAACACAGAAGGCGTTATAAGAGATCTGGGAACACAGGTTGACAGCAACCTCTCTTTTGACCACCACATTGCCACTGTGGTCAGAAAGTCCTTCTATGTGGCACATCTCATTACTAAGGGTTTTGCATCCAGGAAGAAAGAGGTCATTGTGTCCCTCTACTCTTCCCTCATTAGGGAATTATTGAGTACAATGCCCCATTTGGCATGTACCTCACTAAACATCTGCAACAACAGGAGAGGCCGCAAAAGTACCTCCTAGGCCTTAAACATTTGTCCTATATAGACAGACTAAAAAAACTCCAACTATTCTCTGTCTCATATCGCCTACTTAGAGGCGATCTCTGATTGACTTACAAAGCCATGTCTGACCCAGCTCTGTTAGAAATGCTACATCTAAAGAAATCCGAAACCCTCCGCACCACACGTTTCAGAGACCTCAACCTCATTACCACAATCAACAGAACATGCTAGAGGGACAGGTTCATAACCCAGAGACTGCCCATGCTATGGAATAGTCTTCCCATACATGTCAAGCAATGCACCTCATAGATTCATAGGTAGGTACTAGGCTATTGGCCCTAGGGCCTATATAATCCTAGCCAAAAAGGTACCCTGGCTTTCGCTACCCAAGAAAAATATTTTCCTGTGCCTCTGTCCAGCAGAGCCACAGACGTGATCCCCGGGGTGAATTTCCTATTTCCCATCCAATCAACAAGATTTTTCTTGAAGAGTGACAATGAGGAGCTCTGTTTGACATAGATAGGTAGTCTGTTCCAGAGTATGGGAAGTCTCTGGGACAGGAATCTATCCCTCCGGCATGTTCTGTTTATTGTGGTAACAAGGTTTAGGTCCCTACAGCGTGTAGCTCAGAGGGATTGGGATTTCTTTAAGTGGAGCATGTCCAACAGCTCTAGGTTTAACATAGCTTTGTATGTTAGGCAGAGATTGCCTCTGAGTAGGTGATATGCGACGGAGTAAAGCTAGGGTTTTTTGAGACGGTCTGCGTAGGGCATCTGTTTGAGGCCAGTAATCCTCTTTGTGAGGTATTTCTGTGGCCTTTCCAGTTGTTGTAGATGTCTTGTGAGGTACATACCAAAACGGGTGTTGTACTCTATAATGGGTCTAATAAGTGATGAGTAGAGGGGAACAATGACCTCTTTTTTTCTGGATGAGAAACCTTTTGTGATGAGGTGTGCCATATAGAAGGATTTCCTGACCACTGTGGCAATGTGATTATCAAAGGAGAGACTACTGTGTCCCAAGGTCTCTTATCACACTTTTGGTGTTAAGTAGACTACCACCTATGTGGTAGTTCATGGGTACAGAGTTTTTACCCAAGAGGATGACAATGCACTTTTTGGCATTGAGCTTCAGGCCATGGCCTTGACAAGG
This sequence comes from Protopterus annectens, assembly GCF_019279795.1. Taxonomy (NCBI): domain Eukaryota; kingdom Metazoa; phylum Chordata; order Ceratodontiformes; family Protopteridae; genus Protopterus; species Protopterus annectens. Next base: position 37,835,454 of record NC_056730.1, read on the forward strand.
CATCTTTCTCAGTGAGGCCCTTTTGTAGGATGTCCACATCATTAGGAGTTTCGATTATGGATCCTAGTTTGCAGTCATCTGCAAACTTCATTAGCCAAAGACCTTCTGTGTTAGCCTGTACTTCAGAGAAGTAGATACCAAACAGGAGAGGACCCAGGACTGAACCCTGTGGTTCTCCACTTGTCACTGGTCTGAAGTAGGATTTGGAATCTGCTACTTTCACAGTGTGGGTTCTGTCCGTGAGCCAGTTGGCAACCCATCTTGTGACATAGGGATTTATACCTAGTTTAGTGAGTTTATCTATAATTCCAGAGACGAGGATGGTGTCGATAGCTTTGGCGAGATCTAGATAGGCTGTGTGAACCACCTTTCCCTCATCTATGGCTTTGGTGGCTGCTTCAAAGACATCTATCAGGTTTAGGGAGAATGATCCGCCTTTTACAAACCCGAATTGGGTGGGGTCCAGAGTTTGGAGATTACCAATGTCTTTGTTTATGAGTTCCATGATGATACGTTCCATGGTCTTGCAGACCAGGCTCGTTAGGCTAATGGGGAGGTAGTTCCCGGGGTCCGTCGTGGCTACCCCTTTGTGGAGTGGGATAACCATCACAGTGTGCCATTCATTGGGCACAAAACCTGAGGTGAGGCTATGATTGAACATGGTACTTAGGTGAGGTGCCAGTTCATTCTGTAGTTCATGTAGAACGGAGCCTTGGATATTGTCAGGTCTCATGGATGCTGTGTTCTTGGCTTTGGAGAGTGTGTTTTTTACCTGTGCAGCTAGGATTACAGGAACTTTGCATTCTTCCAGTATAGAGATGAGCCCTCTAAGGGGTGAGGGGGGGGGGTAAAGTTAGCATTGAACCCATCTGCCAGGATGTTGGCAATATCAGTTGGTTCTGTATATTTTGTGCCATTGTGCTGTAACTCAGAGCAGATTTGAGTGTTGCCATTGAGATTCTTGACATAGCTATAGAATGCTTGAGTCAGTGGCAATTTTTTTTTTCATAATTAGCTTTGGAGGATTTTATGAGGGATCTCAGCTTCTTACTGAGACTGACCAGGGAGTTCCTCCAGTCATGGGATTTTACTCTTTTTTTACAACATTTTCTTTCTTTTGTTGTAGAGTTTGTTTATGGCAGAGGACCACCAGATTGGATTCCTTTTTTTGGAGGATAGCATCTTGGTTCTGTTAGGGATAGCACAATCCATGCACTCGTGCAAGTGCTTATAAAGTGCATTTGTGTAGGATTCAGCAGTCGTACCTCTATTGTCCGTCTGCATGGGTGTCATGAAGTTTTCCACTTCTGTCTTAAGAAGTGTGAAGTTGGCTTTAGAGAAGTTTTTTGCGGTGATGTCCCTAATGGGGGGTAGGGGCGGGATGTGGATGTCTAGGGTGATTAGCTTATGGTCGGATCTGACCGAGGATTTGACCTCTGGTGTGGAACACCGGTCACCCATGTTGGTAATGACCAGGTCTAGGATATTGTTGCCCCTGGTGGGGGTGTGAATAAGTTGATTCAAGGCGTTGGAATTTATGAATTCCAGAAAACGTTGAGCAAAAGAGTTGGTACACGAGTAGTTTTCCCAGTTAATGGTGGGGTAGTTGAAATCACCCATTATTAGGGTGTTGGGTTGTACCCTAATATTTTCTAGTGTATCAAGAAATGAGGAGTGGGAATCCTGGGGCATGGTGTGGGGTCTGTAGCAAGCTACAATTTGGATTGCGGACTTTCCCAGAGTTAGTTGCACTTGGATAATCTCGGATGCATTATGCCGTGCAACTAGCCTGGAGGTGTGGATATGCTTAATGAATATGGACACCTCCACCTTTAATGCTTCGGTCTGGGTTAGGTGGCAGAAAGGTGTGGTATGAATTATAGTCTGGTAATGCAGGGGTGCTCTCTGGAGCTTTGAACTACGTCTCTGTCACTGCACAGATGTCAATGTTCTCCATTTTAAGGAGTGCCTCGAGTGAGTGCATTTTGAGGTTTAGACTTCTAGCATTGATTCATAGGTTCATAGGTTGGTACTAGGCTATCAGCCCTAGGGCCTATACAAGCCTAGCCATAACAATTCCCTGGCTATTTCTTCCCACATTATTTACTTTCCTGGACCCCTGTCAGCAAGGCGACTGACGTGATCCCTGGGGTGAATTTCCTTTCTCCCATCCAATCGTCAAGGTTCCTCTTGAAGAGGTCCAAAGAGGCACTCTGCTTGACATGTATGGGCAATCTATTCCAGAGTCTGGGGAGTCTCTGGGTCAGGAACCTATCCCTCCAGCATGTTTTGTTTATTGTGATGACAAGGTTTAGATCTCTGGAGTGTGTAGCTCTGAGGGATTGGGATTTCTTTAAGTGTAGCATGTCCAACAGCTCTGGGTTTGACATGGCCTTGTATGTTAAGCAGAGATCGCCTCTGAGTAGAAGATATGCGACAGAGTATAGCTGGAGTTTTTTAAGGCGGTCAGCGTAGGGCATCTGCTTTAGGCCTGTGATTCTTTTAGTGAGGTATTTCTGAGGCCTTTCCAGTTGTTGCAAATGTCTTGAGAGGTACATACCAAATGGGGCGTTGTATTCTATAATGGGTCTAATGAGAGATGAGTACAGTGGGACAATGACCTCCTTTTTTCTGGATGAAAAGCCCTTCGTGATGAGGTGTGCCACATAGAAGGATTTCCTGACTGTTGTGGCGATGTGGTTATCGAAGGTGAGACCACTGTCCACCTGTGTCCCTAAGTCTCTTATCACACTTTCTGTGTTTAGTGTACTGCCACCTATATGGTAATTCATGGATACATGTTTTTTCCCCAAAGGGATAACAATACATTTCTTGGCATTGAGCTTGAGCCCATGGCTCTGGCACCAAGCATCTGTTTCTGTAAGGCCCTTTTGTAGAGTATCCACATCATTTGGGGATTCAATAATGGCTCCCAGTTTGCAGTCATCTGCAAACTTTGTTAGCCAGAGTCCCTTAGTGTTGATCTGTACTTCAGAGAAGTAGATGCCAAACAAGAGCGGCCCCAGGACTGAACCCTGAGGTACTCCACTTGTCACTTGTCTGGAGCTGGATTTGGAGTCGGCTACTTTTACAGTGTGGGTTCTGTCAGTAAGCCATTTAGCAACCCATTGGGTGACATAGGGATTAATGCCCAACTTAGTAAGTTTATCTATGATTCCAGAGTGGGGATGGTGTCAAAGGCCTTGGCAAGGTCTAGATAGGCTGTGTGGACCACCTTACCCTTATCCATGGCTCTGGAGACTGATTCAAAGAAGTCAATCAGGTTCAGGAGACAAGATTGGCCCTTCACAAACCCAAACTGGGTGGGGTCCAGTGTTTGAAGGTTGCCAATGTCTTTGTTTATAAGTTCCATGATAATACGCTCCATGGCCTTGCAGATAAGGCTCGTCAGACTGATGGGACGGTAGTTTCCGGGATCCAAGGTGGATCCCCCCTTGTGGATTGGGATAACTGTAGCTCTGCGCCACTCAGTGGGCACGAAACCTGAGGTGAGGCTATGATTAAACATGACACTTAGGTGAGGTGCCAGTTCATATTGTAGTTCATGTAGTACACAGCCCGGGATGTCATCTGATCCCATGGATGCTGTATTCTTGGCTTTAGAGAGTGCGTTTTGTACCTGTGTGGCCGTTATTACTGGAATTCGGCAATCTTCCGGTATTGAGATGGGCCATTTAGGGGGTGAGAGGGGGGTGAAGTTGGCACTGAATCGATCTGCCAGGATATTGGCAATATCCTTGAGTAGCATTACCCTCAGATTTTGCTTGCTTGTACCTTGTTACGGTGGTGAATTTGTCATTTGAACCTTGCCTAAAAAATGCACTATAGGCGTGACAAGAGCCTTAGCCAGTATCCGGAATCCCAAGGGCGACAGGTGCAGTCCATCTCTGGCAAACCATCATGGTCTGTCGATCATGTCATCCCAGGCAGACAAATACTGGATCCCCTTAAAATGACACCAGAAGCTTAGCCAATTGTTGAAGTCAATCATTTTGTCCTTGTACTGTGGCCCTCTTCAAGAGAAATCTTGATGAGGAGATGGGAAATAGAAAATTCACCCCAGGGATCACTCTAGTGGCTTTACTCGACAGAGGTACTGGGAACTAAGGTCAGGTGGCACGATGCCAGGGTAATCCTATGGGCTAGGCTTGTAAAGGCTCCAGGACCATTAGCCTAGTACACACCTATGAACCTATTTAAAAACACACATGCTAGCATTGCTAAGCCAAATCAACAACTATTTAACTGTGACCAAATGGCAACAGGTATCAGTCACTTTTATGCACAGACTGCTTCCATGCCCGCAAATTACAGCCACTTTATTGACTGCCTACACCTCAAATGACAAATTATGATCAAATGAATGAATGAAAAATTTAAAAATTGATTACATTAATACATTCTAAGATCCTTGTCTGCACTCAGAATGCCTAGTGCCTAACTCCAAAATCGCCATACATCTGAGAAAGGGAATATTCCTAGAAATGAATATTTGAAATAAAATTAATTAACCCCCAACTGGACTTTGTATATTTAAGTCTATTTTTCAGCCATTCAGTCTCCATGTTTCGGGTCTTGCTGTACAGAGTCCTGACATTTCAGACAGTTACCTGTATTTCAGCTCAGTGCTGTAAGACACATAGTGCAACTCATTGCAATACCTATGCGCATACGCACATATCTATCCCCCCCACACACGTATGTATACACATAATCACATAAATGTCCACCTACAGCCACTTTAATGACTGTGTACACCTAATACAAACCCTCACACAAAGATGCACCGAATAATTATAATCATGTTATTGACTTTGTATACTTCAGAGATCTGAATGCAATCAAATGAATGAGAAAAATACAAAAATACTGACCACGGTAATGTGGAATTCACTATAATCTCTCTGTCCCCATAGACAGGAACTACTACGAGGTATGTTCATGCATATGTTCACTGTGTGATAACTAATCTGCCATTTTTTTCTATCAGACTGAATTCTGAAACGCAAGTTTTTCTAACAGGGTTTTCGTGTGCTACTTTTGCATTTTGTGTTTAGGGAATGTGTATGTGAGTGTAAGTGTACTGCTTGTGAAAACTATTTGGCAACTTATCTTCTGAACAACTTGTTTCAGCAAAGTTTGCCACTTTCAAAACATCCTGTTCGGTCACAGCATGAATACTTAACCAACCCCAGATGTTCTGACTCCTGCTTTACCTCAAATGAAAAGACAACAAAGAACCCTTGCTGACTCCATGGGCTCAGTCATCACTTCAGATGATGTTGGGTGACTATGCAGTGGCCACTAGTCATCCCTCAGGCCATTCACTTACCTCTCCAGTTTCCTCTGATATATTACTTTCAGCCAGGATGAACTGGGGGTCAGCCACATCTTGTTCAGCTGTTCCAGTGTCCAATCCAGGCACGGAAGAACTATTGCTTCTTAGTCATGAAGACACTCTGGGAAATGTTGCTCAATGTAGCTGGGAAGATAGAGACATCTAGAGGGTACCCTCCCTGAGTCAGTCTTCAGCTAACTTTGTAAAGAACACAAAAGAATTGGACAAGCCCAGCAAACAGCTGTACTAAATCATCAAAGCAACCACGCTGGCTGCAAACACCAGGTCAACCAAAAATACACATATAAAATTTTATTAATTAAGTGCTTTCGTCTCCTACACTAGAGGCTTCAACAGAATAACAAAATCCATTGACAATCCTCTTAAATAGAATTAAAACCAACCCTGTTTATAGTAAAAAATTGTCATAATAAATCACCATTCCAGTCTTAAAGGGACAACAAGATAAATGCACAATGACACAAGGTAGGTTAAACAGGGAAACAGCAAAGTAAAATGAACTAAAATACACAAGATACAAATGTAAAATATCACATGTAAAAACATTTGGGTTGAATATGTTCCCCACAAATAAATACTTCTGAAAAAATATGCATTTGAAAGAATACATGTTTAACTTCACTAACAGGTAAAACATATAAAACAATTTTAACACATTTTTCAATAGACTAATGCTTTCACCTTGAGGGCTGCAGTAATGGACAAACACTAAATAAGGTTTGATTTAGCATATTGCGTTTCTTGCCCCTCATATTATGCGGATAAGACAGAACATAGTTTAAAGCAGAGGATTTATGAACACCTATACGAAATTAACCATAGAAAAGAATCCAAAGCTTTATACAAACACAGCCAGATATGTAAAGGGGCTGATTTTAGATTCTGGGTGTTGGAACAGGTTATACCCCATGAAAGAGGGTGTGACTGGGGGTTAAAATTGGAATACTATGAGTTGAGGTGGCAATTGCGTTTACATGCAGGGGCACCACCAGATTTAAATGATTATCGTTCCATTATTCCAGCCCTCAAGTTGAAAGCATTAAAGTATTGAAAAAAATGTTAAAAATTGTTATCTTGTTATCTTATATATGTTAAAAATGGAGGGAATGTCAAGTAGTAATGTTCAGCATTTGAAAGAAAAGGCTGCAAGCCTGGAAAACTTATAGGAAGTCACCAATGTTTTAGTCATTGTGTTTTAATTCAGGTGTCAGCCTCAGTGTGAAGGACATTTAGTTTGTTAGTCTTATGTTTTCAGGGTCAGTTGTCATTTCCAGGAGTTAGACATGAACGTGAATATTTGTGCTTCATGACACCAAACTGATGTAAAATGGCTGGAGAATGCAAACAATGTAGTAGTACTGATGCAAAGGATGTAGTGGTACTGATGCAAAGGATGTAGTGGTACTGATGCAAGTACTGATGCAAAGGATATAGTGGTACTTATGCAAAGGATGTAGTGGTACTGATGCAAAGGATATAGTGGCACTGATGCAAAGGATATAGTGGCACTGATGCAAAGGATATAGTGACACTGATGCAAAGGATATAGTGGCACTGATGCAAAGGATATAGTGGTACTGATGCAAAGGATATAGTGGTACTGATGCAAAGGATATAGTGGTACTGTGCTGTGCTGAATAGTTTAAAGAATAAAACTGAGAGATTACTCCGTGGCTGATTGTATGCAAAGATAGAGTCATGACTATGGTACAGACCACTCAAGTGCGGTCACCATGATATGACTGCAGCCTAAAGAAAAGGGATGGAAGTCAGTATTTGATGCCAACCTGCCAATCAAGGAGCAAAGGTTGTTTCCACAGTCCTTCCACAAAAGCTGTACTTTAAATAAGGCTAGATACTAGAGTTTCTGCAACTTGGGACTCAAGAAAATCAAGCCCTCTAAGAAATGCACATGTACTCCAGCTACAAGTTGTGGGCATGTGGAAGTGTGCAGTTGTACTGGGTCCAGCACAATAGGTACTGAGCTTTACTTTCTGGCCAAGAGGGGTTAGGGGCATAACAAATCTCCTACCCTGATGGATAATGGCTATGTTCCCACCTCTCCTCCCCCTCTGGTGCCCTACAGTGTCAGAGGTTATGCTAAGGGTTTGATGGTTCCAAAGAAGATAGGGATCAAAAGGAATGATAACAGGAGAAACTATGGGGAAAGAATAAACTGAATATCCACTGGAGGTCTTAAAACATAGGTATGACAATTTATTTATTTAACATTTGTTTACTGGGAAAGTCCGATTGGGACAGAGTCCATTTTCAGTGCACGGCCAGGGAGAAACACTCCAGATGCATGTCTTTTGGAATTTAAAATGTATTAGGGTGGGCAATCACAACATGTGGTCTGACAATTCATTGTAGTCTGAGGAGCATGCAAAGGATACTATAGCAATAGAATGAGTGGGGGCCCCTTATGGGAAAATAACTACAGAGGAATACAATTTAGTTATTTGTCCTTCATACAGTAACAGCAGATGATAAAATGTTTTATGTAGGCAGCAGAATTAATCTTAGTTAATGGGATATGGGACTATTCATTACTGCTAAATGGATCTGATAAAGCTGGATTTGAGATGTGCTTGGAGGAAGGGGTGGTACATCACCTCATGTGCCACAAGACTGAGCATGAAAAACACAAAACATGGAGTCCTGAGAAGTAAAATCTTCTATAATTTAAACCTTTCTTCTGAGTAGGCAAGTGTCAGCTCATGTCTCTGTGGGAGGAGAAGTTGGACTTTAGTAACAAGGGTTACACTTGGAGCAGAAGATTCTCCATATTTTGGTTCACATAACTGGTGAAGTTTGTTTTTAAGAAGGCTTCCTTTGGTGCATGGATCCCTCATTTTGAATTACAGAATTAGTTACCTTGATTAAAGGGTTCTGCTTTGGAAAGCGATTAGCTTCTCTCCAGTTTTCATAATTATTCATTCCAGTCCTTAAAAGAGTTAAGGCAGTTTGAGGTAGGACCCTAATAAAATGTTGGTGTCACTGATCATGGTCTCAGTCTTTCCAGGCTTGACCTCTTGTCTCCTGTTTTAACTGACCCTCTAAAATAATCCAGTTTCCTTGCATAAATGAACACATATGTGTTCTGCAATTTCATTTAATAAAATGTGCACTTCTTTATTTACGCAAAAGTAAACAACTGGCATGGGCTCACAACTAATCTGAGTTTGTTGGTGAAAAGAAAACAGGAATTACCAGGATATCTATGGCAGAAAAAGCAGACAGGTAATAACAAGTAAAGTGGCACACATTACAAAGACAGAATGCTAACAGTAGAGGTGGGAGTAGAAGAGATGGTTATGTTATTCTTCAACCAGTGTAGAATATCTTGTAAGGTGAGTCAACTGAGCACAGGTAAACTGAAGAGACACATGGCAGTCCTAAGTAATCCCTTATTCTGAATGCGGTTAGTATCATTCTCTTATAAATCCAAGATTAGTGAGAGCTTCTCATAAAAGCAGAATGAGGCCAGAGATGTGATTGTTGGCTTTTTGAGTGTGCTTACTTTAAGGGTCAAGAAAGAATTTCCTGTTTATTCCCTATAAGCTTTTGCCTTCTGTCCTCCACAGGAATTGGATATTAGGTAACGCAGCTGTTGTAGTCATGCTGGTGTAGAAGGTCAGGCCTGAAATGTATACATTTCAAGGCCTGCAAGGGGTAAATGTTTCTACCATGTGGTATCTGTTCCTGAGTAATGAATACAAATGACTGACTCTCTTGGGGTGGGGGAGATGGATCTTGGTGTTATGTATCCTCTTGAAGCAGGTGGTTTGCAAATTTTGGATTACATAATTGACATCCTTTCATTTTTAAGGAGTTCACATCAAAAAAAGGAGTTACCCCCCATTTTGGTTTTACAGAACAAGTACAGTGTGTTACAGGGTTCCCACCATAATAGTTCACATAATTAGTGGTTCTGGTCCTTAAATTGTATAAGACAGCTTGAGATGAAACCTTAAGGAAGAGTCAGCTGTATGGATTATGGTCCGACTCTTTCCAAACCTGACCTGTTACACACATTTCTTAATTGGACTTGTACAATAATTTAGCCTGTTTTTGTTTAATAAATGTGTCACTATGGTCATTTGATGCAATAAAGTGTGTACCTCTTTACCTAGCTAAATTACATGTTTCTGTTCTCCACCAATAATGCACCTGATATCTTGTGTATCCATATATTATCTTATTCTGTCCTCATCACCCAACTCTTGGCATATAGATTACTTATCAAGGCTTCTGAATCATGTAAGGTGTCACACTTTTATTCCATCTTATAACACCTGCTATTTTGATGACAGGTTTACAGGATTAAAGATTTTAGCAACAGTATTAAAGAATATAAAGGATTTAAAGCATCCCAGAATTTGTATAAACTCAAAGGATGAAAGACAAGAAGAAATATGGGAACTGCACGTACTTTGATTGCTGGAATTGCTATTTAACTGTCGCCTCTGAACAGGCTTCATGCCTCATGAATGGAGAACAGCAACAGTCATCCCCTCTGCACAAAGGTGGGTCATCTGCAGACCCATAAGTCTCACTAGTCTTATATGCAAAGCCATGGAAATAATCATGTAAATGATCAATAATGATACAGGAAATCTCCAGACACTGGACCCAACCCAATTTGGTTTTGTCAAGGGCAAGTCATGCCTACCTGACCAAGTGGACTACTTAGAGAAGGCCACCAAAGCACTGGATGAGGGCAAAATGGTTCACACTGCCTACCTTGAACTGGCCAAGGCATTTGACACAATACCCCACTCAGGCATTGTTGACAAACTCAAGAGGTTAGGTAAAAACTCGTATGGCACTCGGTGGACAGCCAACTGGCTCACAGACAGGACCCAGGAAGTTAGAACTGAGCAGTCCACCTCTACAAAGAGGCCAGTCACAAGCGGAGTCCCTCAGGGATCGGTACTTGGACCGCTCCTTTTTGGCATTTACTTTTCTGAAGCCAAGACCATTGTCAATGGTCTCCAGCTGACTAAATTTGCAGATGATTGCAAATTAGAAGCTGTAACTGAATCCCACGCCAACACAAAAGTTCTCCAGGAATGGCTGACACAGACAAACAACTGGTGTCAGAGCCATGGACTAAAACTAAATGCCAAGAAATGCATAACAGTATCCTTTGGGAAGTCATCCACCCCAGTAATTATCATATTAACAACACACCCCTTAAAGTTGACCCAGCAGTCAGGGACATAGGGCACACACAGACAGTAATCTGGGCTTTGACCGTCACATGTCTACAGTAGTGATGAAATCATTCTATGTTATGCAACTAATAAACAAATGTATGGCATCTAGTTCTAAGGAAATCAATGTTCCACTGTAGATGACATTCATCAGACCTATCTTGAGTACAATTCCCCTTTGGTATGTACCTAACCAGGCATATCCAGCAAATGGAACATCCACAGAGGTTCCTCACTAAAGGAATACAGGGAGTAAGTAACATAGCCTATGCAGACCACCTCAAGGCCCTATCCCTGTATTCTGTTGAGTTACAAGCTGTTGAGGAGAGATCTATGCCTGCCATACATGTCATTGTCAGACCCCACCCTGATGGAACACCTGTATATCCACAAAACAAACAGCACCAGAATTATCCATTCTAAAGATTTAAACCTTGTCTGTCATCTAAATAGGACCTGCTGGAGAGACAGGTATGTATCCCAGAGACTACCCAGCCTCTAGAACAGGCTCTCCATCCATGTGAAGCAGAGTTCCTTCCTAACCCAATTCAAGTGTAACTTGGACAATTGGATGGGGAACAGGAAGTTCATGCCTGATTTGGCACCTATGTCTCTAATGGACACAGGCAACATGTAAATGGTTCATCCCTCAGGCCCTAGCTTGTAAATGTTTCATCTTCTAAGACCCTGCTTACACTTACCAAGGGTAGCAGAACTTGTCAGAGATTTGGGATGCATGGCTAGGCTTAAAAAGGCCTTTGCGGTCATTAGCCGAGTAAACACCTATAAACCTATGAACCTATAACACCTTCCGGTATATTTCCACTTGAAATCCATAGCTCCTTTTGGTGTTCTAACATTTTAGATATTATTTTTAATCAAGTGACTTTTCAATTAATATCAGCTAATACATGAAATGGCAGGTCATTAGGAACAAAATGACATTGATTGTTAGTATATAGTACACTGCAGTGGTGATGTTAATTCTTGTTTTTCACTTATTAATCATTTTCAAATGTACATTAACCTTTTCATAACTGAACTATCTATATGTTTCGGAAACACATAGTATGAAAAATCATGTTGATAGACAGAAAATACACTACCACTCTTACTGTATAATGAACTACACTTGAGGAATTGCTAGTTACATGTTAGTCTTTACGTAAATATGAAATATTTACATATTTTATTAACACTTAAATATTCAAGTACAACTTAGATCATAGGCGGTTACTAGGCTAATGGCCCTGGGGCCCTTACAAGACTAGCCAAGAGTTTATTCCCCAAAAGAAACCTCAGTCAGCACCTGTCGGCCCTGTCAGTGAGGGACACAGGTAGAACCCCTGGGACAAGTTTGTTGTTTCCCATCCACTCATCAAGGTTGCACTTGAAGAAGGTCAGTGAGGTGCTCTGTTTGACATGTATGGGAAGTCTATTCCACAGAAAGGGCAGCTTCTGAGAGACAAACCTGTCTCTCCAGCAGGTTTTGTTAATGTCACATATTAGGTTCAGGCCTTTTGAGCGGGTAGTGCATGAGGAGTTAGACTTCAGGATGTGGAGCACCTCTAGTAGGGCAGGGTCCAAGATTGCCTTGCAGGTGGGACACAGATCACCCCTGAGCAATCTGTACGATGCCAAGTACAGTGATAGTGATTTGAGCCTGTCTGCATAGGACAGGTGTTGGAGGCCATGGATTCTCTTTGTGAGGTATTTCAGTGGCCTTTCCAGTTGGTGCAGATGTTTGGAGAGGTACATCCCAAACAGGACGCTATACTCAATTATTGGTCTAACGAAGGAGGAGTATACAGAGGTAATAACCTTTTTTCTGGATGCAATCCCTTTACATATGAGATGAACCAAATAAAAGGTGTTTCTGACCACTACAACTACATGATGGTTGAATGTGAAGTTGTTATCAACCTGAATGCCCAGGTCTCTCACCACAGGTTGTGTACTTAGGGGGTTGCCGTTAATGTGGTAATCAGTAGGGGTTGTATTTTGCCGAATGGTACGATGATACATTTTTTTGCATTCAGTTTGAGGCCATGACTTTGACACCAGTCATTAGTTGCTGTGAGACCCTCTTGCAATATGTTACCATCATTTGGGGAGTCAATGACAGTACCCAACTTACAGTTGTCGGCAAACTTGGTCAGCCACAGGCTTTTTATCATTGCCTGAATCTCCAAGAAATAGATGCCAAACAGAAGGGATCCCAGGACAGATCCCTGGGGAACTCCACTAGTGACAGGTCTGCTGTCGGAGGTGGAGGTGCTTATTTTAACTTTGAGAGTCCCGTCGGTGAGCCAGTTGGCCACCCACCTGATGAGATAAGGATTTACGTCAAGTTGTGCTAGCTTTTCAATAATGCCCAAGTGGGGGATTGTGTCAAAGGCCTTGTCCAAGTCAAGGTAAGCTGTATGTACTGACTTTCCCTCATCCAGGGCCTTGGTGACAGTCTCAAAGAAGTCAACCAGGTTCAACAGGCAAAATCTGCCCTTGACGAATCCGAACTGGGTGGGGTCAAGTGACTGGAGATTGCCTATGTCCTTGTTTATGAGATCCATAATAATACGCTCCATTGCTTTACACATCAGACTTGTCAAGCTAATGGGGCGATAGTTTCCAGGGTTAGTAGTGGCACCACCTTTGTGCAAGGGGATGACAATGGCGGTTCTCCATTCTGCTGCAATGAAGCCAGTACTTAGGCTGTGGTTGAATGGGGTGCTCAATGGCAAAGCCAGTACTTGCTGGAGATGGTGCAGAATACATCCCGAGATACTATCAGGTCCCAGGAAGCTGTATTTTTTTGCCTTGGATAGGGCCTGTAACACTTGATCTACGGAGATGTGAGGTGCAGGGCAAGTATTGGGGATGTTGAAAGAGCCTTTGGGGGGACAGGGGGTGAAGTCTGCGCTGAACCTATCTGCTAGCAGGTTGACTAAGTCAACAGAATCAGTGTATGTGATACTGTTTAGTACTAATTCAGAACAAACCTGGGCTTTGCCACAGAGATTCCCGATGTATCTGAAGATGACTTTATAGTTTCCCTTTGTTATGGAGGCTAGTTTCGATTCATAATTGATCTTGGAAGTTTTCACTAGTGATCTAATTTGCTTGTTGAGGCTAAGGTGGGAGTTCTTCCAATTGGAATTTGTTCTCTTTTACCCTTGGACAACAGTTTCTTCCTTTTATTGTAAAGCCTGTTGATAGAAGATGTCCACCAAACAGGTTTGTGTTTCCTTGAGGAGCAGGTTTTAGTTCTATTGGGTATGGCCGAGTCCATGCAGTTGTACAGGTACTTGTAAACTGCATTGGCGTACTGTTCAGCATAGTTGTCTGCATCCTCTGGGGAGGGTCGGTGGTGTGAAGCTACAGATACCCTCCTTTAGGCGGTTGTAGTCAGCTTTTTAGAAGCTTTTTAGGTTGATTTCAGCTGGGGCGGGGTTGGGTGGGATAGAAACTTCGAATGCGACAGTACAATGATCTGATCTAACCAGGGAAGGACATACTATGGGAGTGGTGCAGTGGTCACCCATGTTGGTGAGAACCAAGTCCAGAATGTTATCTCCCCTTGTGGGGGATGAGATGAGCTGGTCTAGTGCATTAGAACTGATGAAGTCAAGGAATCATTGAGACAGTGCGTTAGTGCAAGAATAGTTCACCCAGTCTATGGTGGGGGTAGTTGAAGTCACCAAGGATCAGGGTGTACCTTGATGGAGTCTAGTAGATCCAGGTAAGAACAGTAGGTGTACTGAGTCATGGAGGGGGGTGTCTATAGCTAGCCATAACTTGGAAGGGTTTCTTGCCAACTGTCAGTTATACCTGGAGTAGTTCCAGTGCATCATGCTGGTAAACAAGTCTGGAGGTATGCCTGCCTTGATGAAGATAGAGACTTCACCGCCCTTAGTTTTCCCGACCTCATTTTGGGGTCAGAATATGTGGAATGAGGTACTGCCTGGTAAGGCAGGGGTGCTCTCCGCAGCCCTTAGCCAAGTTTCCATGACCGCACAGATATCAGCATCTTCCAGTGCAAGAAGGGCTTCCAATGAGTCCATTTTCCGGTTTAGGCTCCTAGAGTTAAGCAGCATGACCTTCAATTTGCTTTCTGACAGATCATTTATGTTGGAAGGTTTGTCTGTGGGACATTGCCTAAAAAAGGCACAATGGGGGAGGCGAGAGCCTTGGCCAGGATCCAGAAACCCGGTGGTGACAGATGAAGGCCATTTCTGGCAAAGCATCGAGGCCTGTCGACCATGTCATCCCAGGCAGACAGACAGATACTGGATCCCCTTCGAATGACACTAGAAACAAAGCCAATTGTTGAAGTCAATTATTTTTTGTTGGTATTGTGGTATCATTCTTGGTGAAGGTAGGATGCTGCTTAGGGCTAGGGTAAGAGTCCAGGGAGGTACGACTTAAGTCATTCACACCAACATGTACAATGACAGAGTTGTACTCATAGGTTCATAGATTCATAGGTACTAGACTACCGGCCCTATATAAGCCTAGCCAAAAAAGTTCCCTGGCTTTCGCCACCCAAGAATTTATCTTCCTGTACCCCTGTCGAGCAGAGCGACAGAAGTGATGCCCAGTGTGAATTTCCTATTTCCCATCCAATTGTCAAGATTTTTTTTTAGAGAGGGCCAATGAGGAGCTCTGCTTGACATATATGGGTAGTCTGTTCCAGAGCATGGAAAGTCTCTGGGACAGGAATCTATCCCTCCAGCATGTTCTGTTTATTGTGGTGACAAGGTTTAGGTCCCTGGAGCATGTGGCTCGGAGAGATTGGGATTTCTTTAAGTGTAGCATGTCCAACAGATCTGGGTTTAACATGGCTTTATATGTTAGGCAGAGGTCGCCTCTAAGTAGGCGACATGCGACGGAGTAGAGCTACAGTTTCTTAAGACGGTCTGCGTATGGCATATTTTTTAGCCCAGTAATCCTCTTAGTGAGGTATTTCTGTGGCCTTTCTAGTTGTTGTAGGTGTTTTGCAAGGTACATGACAAACGGGGCATTGTACTCTATAATGGGTCTGATGAGGGATGAGTAGAGAGGAATGATGACCTCTTTTTTTCTGGAGAAGAACCCCTTTGTGATGAGGTATGCCACGGAGAAGGATTTTCTGACTACTGTGGCGATGAGATTATCAAAGGAAAGGTTACTGTCCACCTGTGTCCCAAGGTCTCTTATCACACTTTGGTGTTTAGTAAGCTACCACCTGTGTGGTAGTTCATGGGTACAGTGTTTTTCCCAAAGGGGATGACAATGCACTTCTTGACCTTGAGCTTCAGGCCATTACTTTGACACCAAGCATCAGTCTCAGTGAGGCTCCCTTGTAGAATGTACACATCATTACGTGATTCTATTATGGCTCCTAGTTTGCAGATGTCTGCGAATTTCATTAGCCAGAGACCTGCTGTATTAGCCTGGACTTCTGAGAATAGATACCAAACAGGAGTGGACCCAGGACTGAACCCTGTGGTACTCGGGTTTATATCATATGAGCGAATCGAAAAAATTACGAATGCTCATAATATCGAACGTACCGGACCTCGAACTTCCTATTGTGCGGGGCTATGCCCCCCTCCCCCACTAAATATATATTCCAACTCCGAGATCGCACTACAGTGAGGAAAGGGCAAATATCCCATTCTTCACTGTACTGCAATCTCAGAAAAGGCACTTCGAGGTCCGGTACGTTCGATATTATGAGCGTTCGCAATTTGTGTGATTCGCTCATATGATATAGACCCTGGTACTCCACTTGTCACTGGTCTGAAGTTGGATTTGGAGTCGGCTACTTTCACTGTATGGGTTCTGTCAGTAAGCCAGTTGTTCACCCATCTAGTGACAAAGGGATTTATGCCCTGTCTAGTGAGTTTATCTATAATTCCAGAGTGAGGGTGGTGTCAAAAGCCTTGGCGAGGTCAAGATAGGCTGTTTACACCACCTTACCCTCGTCCACGGCTCTGGTGACTGCTTCAAAGAAGTCAGTCAGGTTTAGAAGACATGATCTACCTTTTACAAACCCAAAACAGTGGGGTCCAGAGTTTGGAGGTTACCTATGTCTTTGTTTATAAGCTCCAAGATGATACATTCCATGGCCTTGCAGACCAGGCTTGTCAGGCTAATGGGGTGGTAGTTCCCGGGGTCCGTATTGGCACCCCCTTTGTGGAGTGTGATAAGCGTCACTGTGCACTATTCAGCAGGCACAAAGCCTAAAGTGAGGTCATGATTGAACATGGTACTTAGGTGGGGTGCCAGTTCGTTCTGTAGTTCATGCAGGATGCAGCCTGGGATGTTGTCTGGTCCCATGGATGCTGTGTTCTTGGCTTTGGAGAGTGCAGTCTTTACTTGTGCATCCGTGATTACAGGGGCTTTGCATTCTTCTGGTATAAAGATGTGCCCTTTGGGGGGGGTGAGGGGGGACAAAGTCTGCACTGAATCTATCTGCCAGGATGTTGGCGATATCAGTTGGTTCTTTTACAAACCCAAAAGAGTGGGGTCCAGAGTTTGGAGGTTACCTATGTCTTTGTTTATAAGCTCCAAGATGATACAGGGTTGGGAGGGTGGCCTAATGGTTAAGGTGTTTGCCTTACAAACACAAGGTGCAGGGTTTGAGTCTCACAAGGGATAACTGGCTAGGCATAAAATGTCTCGCAAGGGCAGTTAGCTTAGTACTAATCTATTAATCTATGAATCTGTATATCTAGTGCCATTGTGCTGTAGCTCAGAGCAGATCTGAGTGTTGCCAATGAGATTCTTGACATAGCTGTAGAATGCTCTGAGGTTGTCTTTAGAATTAGTAGTGATTTTTTTTTTTTTTTGTAACTAGCTTTGGAGGATTTTATGAGAGATCTCAGCTTCTTGCTAAGGCTGACCAGGGAGTTCCTGCAATCATGGGATATTACACTTTTTTGCAACAGCTTCTTCCTTCTGTTGTAGAGTTTGTTTATGGTAGAGGACCACCAGATTGGCTTCCTTTTTTGGAGGATAGCGTCTTGGTTCTGTTGGGGATGGCATGATCCATGCACTCATGTATGTGCATATGCAGTGCATTTGTATAGGATTCAGCAGTTGTATCTATATTTCCCGTCTGTATGGGTGCCATGAAGTTTGCCACTTCTCTCTTAAGAAGCATGAAGTTGGCTTTGGAGAAGTTTTTTACAGTGGTTTCCTTAATGGGGGGTGGAGGCGGGATATGGATGTCTGGGGTGATTAGCTTGTGGTCGGATCTGACCAGCGAGGAGTTGACCACTAGTGTGGAGCATCGGTTACCCATATTGGTAATGACCAGGTCCAGGATATTGCTGCCCCTGGTAGGGGTACGGACAAGTTGATCCAGGGCATTGGAATTTATTAATTCCAGAAAACACTGAGCAAATAAGTTAGTGCATGAGATGTTTTTCCAGTTGATGGTAGGGTAGTTGAAATCTCCCATTATTAGGGTATTGAGCTGTACCTTAAATGTTATCCAGTATATCAAAAAAAGTGGAGTGGGCATCCTGGGGCATGACGGGGGATCTGTAACAGGCTAAAACCTGGATTGCAGTCTTGCCCAGTGTTAGTTGCACTTGGATAATTTCGGATGCATTATGTTGAGCAACTAGCCTGGAGGTGTGGATATCCTTAATGAATATAGACATGCCTCCTCATTTAGTGTGTTGGTCCAGGTTAGGTAGCCGAAAGGTGTGGTATGAATTATAGCCTGGTAATGCAGGGGTGCTCTCTGGCGCCTTGAACCAGGTCTCTGTCACCGCACAAATATCAATATTCTCCATCTTAAGGAGTGCCTCAAGTGAGTGCATTTTGAGGTTTAGGCTTCTAGCACTGAGTAGCATTACCCTCAGATTTTGCTTGGTTGTACCTGCTATGGTGGTGATTTTGTCATTTAAACCTTGCCGAAAAAAGGCACTATAGGGGTGGCAAGTGCCTTAGCCAGTATCCGGAATCCCAGGGGTGACAGGTGCAGGCCATCTCTGGCAAAGCATCATGGTCTGTCGAGCATGTCATCCCAGGCAGACAGATACTGGATCCCCTTAGAAGGACACTAGAAGCTTAGCCAATTGATGAAGTCAATAATTTTGCCCTTGTAATGTGGTATCCCTCTGGGCGATGGTAGGATGCTACTCAGGGCTAGGGTCATACCTGCCTGGGCTACATGATCCGAGAGGTCCTCCATGTCTCTTTTCATGTAGTCCAGGGAGGTAAGTCTCAGGTCATTTACACCAACATGGACAATGACAGAGTCATTTTTGTACTTGTTGTGGAGTGACCTGAGTGCATGCATTATGTGGTAGATTCTGGCACCCGACAGGCAGGTGACAGTAATTTTCTCCTTGCTTAGCCTGGTGAGTGGGACATCAGTGTGCCTGACTATAGAGTCACCTATGACAAGTGTGTTGGGTACGCTATTTTGCCTTATGGGCTGAGGTTGAGTGGTACACTGATTTTGTGGGCTATGTGTCATTTGGGTGGTGTTGAAGGGTGGTGGTTGCTTGCGTTTCAGCTTTGAAGGTCTCTGTTGTTTAGGCAGATTTTTATTGAGAGCCTCCACAAATGTAGGTGTGTGTTTTGTGTTACTATGTGTGGGTTTAGGTGGTGTAGGTTTTAATGGGCTATGTGTTGAGTGTGGTGTGGTGCAGGTGTTTACCTTCTTCTCTTGACTGACTAGTCCAGTCTTGGCTGGAGAGAGCTTGGCTTCCAGTTTGGCTATATAAGTGCATCTCTCACAGGTTGTAGTGTTGGGCGGTAGGAGGAGAGGGTTGTCAGTGTACATGAGGCAATTGCTACATTGCCCCAAGATGCCCAGATTCATCAGGTGGACAGGGGAAACCACCGGGAGCTGACCCTTAGACATGTCTGGATACGTGCTCATATTTTAAGTACCAAAAACTGTTTTCCTTGTGACAAGTGAGGAAAGCTGAGTGCTGCAGTACTGCGTAGATTATTTAGTGCTTGCAACTAGTTCTGAACAAGTGCTGAACACAAAGAAGACAGTTTTGAGTGCTAAAAGTAGAAAACTGGCTAGTTCTAAGGCAAAAAATGAAGAACAGACTTTCTGGCACCGGGAATAGTTTAACCCTAGTTAAACGGCGCTGCGCGATGCACAAAACCGTGCAAACATGTTTTTTTTAAACAGAAAGATGAAAGTGATAGAAATAGCCCAAAATGGCTAATTAAACTACAGATTCAGAGCTGAAACCACTCCTCCAGTGACAGATAGGCTGCTCATTGCTCACTACTCTCACTGATGAACACAGAAGCTTCCTTCTATCTTAGTAAGGTCTGGGCAACACAGAAACTACAAAACAGCCCAGAATTCAGCAAAATCTGCAAACCGGACACTACTGGTTATAGAAAGGCGGGAAACAAGTAGAGAGATAGGATTTTTTTTTTCTTCGAAAATTAAAGCAGATACAGTAATACAAACACTTTCAAGGCAGAGAAATGGCTATCACACTTGAGTGTGTAGCCCACAACAGTTAAATAGTTGAAAAAAAACACTTAAAAATGATCAGTTAAAGTGCAAACAGTATCAGATTTCAAAAAAACAGTTCAAATAATTTGCAAAGTTAATAAAAAACACTCAGAATAGTGCAGTTAGCGAAAATAAGCAATAAAAAGCAAAACAGAGGTACTTAATCCACTCAATGTTTCTCTTTTCTCTTTCTGCTGCTGTAGAACTCTGCAGGATGCCCAGGTAGGATCTTGCTGAAGTAATACAAATGCAAAAACCGTGCAAACATGGTTTGTTGTGCAGGGATTTAAGTGCGTGTGTGCGTGATGTGGCGGATTCTGGCACCAGACAGATAACTGACCGTGACCTTCTCCTTCTCGAGCCTTGTGAGGGGGACATCGGTGTGTCTCACAACGGAGTCACCAATGACTAGTGTGTTTGGTTTACTGTTATGTCTTGTGGGCTATGATGGTTTATTCTATTGCCTTATGAGCTGCGTTTGTGAGACACTGGTGTGTTGTCTGCTGTGTGTGATGTGTTTGGTGTTGAGTGTGTGGAGTGTTTGTGAGTGTGTTTTGGAGGTTTCTGCTATTTAGGTAAGTTTTTATTAAGGACTTTTGCATAGGTGCGTGTGTGTTGTGCTTGGCTATGTGATGTGAGTTGTGTGGTGTTTGTGCTGACAGTCTCCTCTTTGTCAGGATTACCGACTGTGGCACAAGACAGCTTGGACTCCAGGTTACTGATGTACATGCATTTCTCACAGGAGGAAGATTTATGTGCTAGGAGAAGAGGGTTGTCAATAAACATGAGGCAGTTGCTACACTGTCTCAGTATGCCTATGTCGACCAGGCTGGCAAAAGAAAGTGATGGGAATTGTCCAGACATAGTGTTCTGAATGCTTGGGCAGACTTATAGAAAGAAGGTTTGTTAAGGGTTTGTCCACAAGAGTGTAGACCACAAGAACCTTCTTAAATGTGAAGTAAGTGGCCTGAAGCACAAGTGCTAAGGCCGAAGACTAAAATGCTTAGAATAACAGATAAATTTAATGAGGCTACCAAGAAGCAGTAATAAATGCAGCAGAATAAAAGCACTTGAACACTTAAGAGCACACAGCAAAAATAAGGTAAAGTATGAAGAACACAATTACTGTAAAAGCAGCTGAATAAAGTGTACATGTTTTAAGTGGAGGGGAAGGAAACAGAAGATAGTTCAAGATTAGGGAACTAAGGGGGTAGGCCTGCCCAAATGGTCTCTCTCTAGTTAATACACTGAGCTGATAAGATAGGACAGGGAGGAGAAACAGAAAATTTACCCCAGGACTGCCCACTGTACTACTAATGAACAGAGACATTCCTCAACGCTTTATCCCATGCATGGGTCCCCTCAAATTATCTATGGCATGATCCCAGTTACTGTCATTAGGGTTACTATATAATTATCAGCCACAGGATGAGTAAGGCCAATCTGTAACCAAATAGGACAAGTTATTTACAACACAGAAAGGGAAATTGACTAGCCTTAAAATGTCCCACAATGGTAGCTAGCCTAGTACTTACCTATGAACACTGTCATATCCAAACAATTTGCAAACTATTACATGGTATCAGCTAAAATATTAGATGGAATTGAATAAAACTGTTACTGCCACTTCACTGTATATTTCACAGTTGAAAGATTTTGAGTTTTATTTATAGTGATAATTATGTATATAGAAGCAATGCTTCATATTTCTAAAACTATTTAAAACAGCACTCAGAAAGGAACTGCTTGTCATCACATGAACATTTAAGCCTGGCTATCACAGGTGCTGCTGCTACTATGTATCTAGGTTATATGGTTTCCATGACATGAAAAGTTGTTTGTAAAAGACAAGAGATACTTTGCATTACAATATGCTGGTGCATTGATATAAACACTTTAAATGTAGTAGCTTTTATCGCCGCAAAGAACCTTTTTTAATGGGCAACATTGCTATTTATATGCTTTAAACAGCATTTACTACTACATTTACAAGAAAACCAGTCGGCAGTGGCCAGCCTGGTCGACATAGGCATACTGAGACAGTGTAGCAACTGCCTCATGTTTATTGACAACCCTCTTCTCCTAGCAGTCAAGGTAAAGTAAGTTATATATAACCTGGGGAAAGCATACATCTCCACATAGGTGTAATCAAGACAAAAACCATACTTATGGCAGAACTAGGCACACTGCAAGAGCCTGAATAAGTGAGAAAATGGTATATTTTAACAAGGCTTCCTACATGTCCTCAGTCCATACAATGTAAGAATCACGTGCTGTAAATAGGGTTAACATGACTTGCACAATACTTCTCTGCACAGTTTTAGGAATGTTTTCCCCCAAAGTTGAGTAACTGTGAACATGGTATATATAATTTCAGGATGCTGGCATGTGGGTTGTTGGTGGTGATGGTGGTGGGGGCTTGTCAATCTGCTAAACTCTTGTTTCAAGCTGTTACATTACTTTGCATGTAACAGACATTTTTAAGCTTTTTGGAGTGAAGATGCTTGATGCAGATGATTAGGAGTCAACACATCATAGAAGAAGCTTATAAAAAAGCATTTGTAGGAAAAGTTGAACGGCAGTATAGTACCGAGTAATCACATGGTGTTCTTAATAAGGACAAAAACATAGGGACTGTTAAACAAAAACTGCCTTTCATAGTGTGCACAACTGCAATCTGCAAAAAGTTAACTTGTTCCCTGTGGAAATGAAACTATAAGGTTACCATGTAAGTTTTAAAGCTGATACTGAAAACAGTGACTCTTTATATTAACTGAAATTCAGGGCAACTAATCTGATATTGAAATGTTATGCCAGATAACATACAATAACTATAGCAGTTACTGATGTGAAAATTGTGTACAAAGAAAAAAAAAACATTTTTGATAACAATGGAAGGTACTGGACAGGTTTTGCTTGACAGTAGCTAAGCTGACTAAATATGATTTAGATAAAACAGAGAAATATGAAGCTCTTGAATAAGTACTTCTTACCTCTGGTGCCATATTAAAAAAAAATATCTGTGTATGTTTTAAAAGGGTCCACATTTGCTATTTATATGCTAGCAGATGCCGAACTTGGACATTTCAGACCCAGATAAGTTCTTTACTCGAATGCCAAACACTTGCTAAGTAGGCTGCTAATCCAGAAAAGACTTTCATACTTGAGATATCTAATAAACCCTGCTTGCCATCTATGTAGTTTTGTCACGACATGTTGAAAGGTTGGCTTGGTATAAATGAGCCAGAGTTTATGTCATACTCTTCCAGAACACTAGCTTTAAAGGTCAGAGAGAGTTTTGTACGTGGGGAACTAAAGTAATAGTTCTCAGCAGGAGTGTTATATGATAATAAAAATGTTGAACATAGCTCAGTCTAGAAGGTGTAGAAATAAAAGCCTTACTTAGATCATATGTATGGTGACTTGACATAAATAACAATGAAGAAAAAGAAATAAAGATGTTAGACACATATCAATTAAATCACCACAGAATGCAAGATTACAACCTTGCAAAAGCCCAAAAAGTCATAGTGTAGTACATTGCATGTGGTTTATGCTGGCTCATTCCTTAAAAAAGCACTTCTAGTTTTGACAGAAGCTCATTCAGACTGAACGTATGTTTATTATACCTTGACTTCTGCTGTATTAAATGCAACCATTGAAAAAGTGAGTTACTGTTTCTGGCATACATGGGCATTCCAGAAATGCTAGTGCCTGAGAATTGGTTCTGTTACCAATGTGGAATTTGCAAACTTTATAAACAGAAATGGAATATACTTGTTGCATAATTGCACTGTTCAGAAAATGCAAGTTGATTCAAAACTTGTTAATGCTCATCATTCCCACTGCTGCAGTAGCCTGTGGGTTGTATCCTGCCAGCTGCCCAAAACACTAATCCTGCCCTCACAGTCACTCTGGATGCTTATTGACTAAGCCCTTTTGGAGGGAGCTAAATAACTAACCAGAGTGATTAAAATGCTGCCTCAGGTAGAGCAACTGGCTCTTCATTTCTTTGTATAACAATTAAGACCCTCTTTGGGAACCCTTCCTCACAAAAAATGTAATTTATCTTGTCATTGTTTGCCCCGTCTTTTGGAGATATTCTTAAAAAAAAAGAAAACAAGAAAGAAGAAGACCAGCTGAAAATTTGAGAGTTCCCTGTGGGTCTTCCTTGCAGACGCATTCATATACTTTGCTTTTATATATATGTATATTTGTTCTAACACTATCAGTACTTATCCCTATACATTAACCTATATATAATACTTCCATCAAGCCATCTACACCTATCTCACCATTCCTGAAGTTCCTACTCTTATTCTCACTCCTACCTTTTCTATCTATACCTTACCTATTACATTCTATGAACACCTTAACTGCCTAAGATTTCATTGCCCCATAAGGCAAACCTCCACACCAACACTTGTAGTCTCTCATAACCATACCAAACATACCCAGCACACCAAACTACTTACCAGCTAAATATCATAGATTGACTCACATCAAATACTATAGTCCAAGAGCTAGGAAATTTCAGAACCTAATATGTAAACTTCTAAAACTTACACTGACAATACAAGTCCTCTCCTTAATAGATGGTGATATACACCCAAATCCTGGCCCAAATTCTGACACAACCACAGAGCCCCACACCCCAACTGCTGCCAATACACAATTGATCACCAGACCCTCTAACTCACTCTTGATAGCCCATCTTAATATTCGGAGCACAAATAATAAAGTTGCCCACCTACATGCTCTCATGGATGTACATTCATTTGACATCATGCGTCTCACTGAAACATGGCTCAAGGCAGCAACACAAGACAATGAGGTTATTCCACCCGGATACAATATCTTGAGACTAGGTCATAAAGCTAAGAAGGGTTGGGGAGTAGCTATTCTATACAAATCTGGACTACAGGTGACCTCTATGGACTCCAAACCACCACTAACTAGTAATGCTGAAATCCTTATTTCCAAGATTCAACTTAATAAATGTAAATTCATCTATATCATCTGTGTTTATCTTCCCCCAGGCAATAACTCTAACACCCTAGAGGACATCCTTAGCTGGTTTTTCCACTACCTAAAGAAACCATAGTACTCAGTGACTTTAATATCAACTGGAGGAGCTGTACCTCTGAACAGCCTTCTACTAATATTAACCTATATGGTTTTACTCAAACCATTACATCCCCCACAGGTACGAATAAACTTAACAACAAGGAAAGCACCTTAGATTGGATACTCATAAATAGTCACCACCAAACGTACAAAGTAGGGACCCTCCCCGAAGATATAAGCGACCACTCACTCACCTTCATAATCAGATATAAGAGTGACATTCCAAACCCAACCACCTATAGGACAATAAGGACCAACAAGAACTTTAACCCTGACAGCTTTCAAAAAGAACTTACAGCATGTGACTGGTCACCCCTGAAACACCTACCTCTAGATGAAGCAGTAAAATACTTTAATTCTAAATTCTTAGCCATTTTAGACTACCATGCACCAACACATACAATTAAAACTAGGATCAAACCAGCCCCGTGGCTCTCAAAAGCAACCAAACAAAAAATCCTCCTTAGAAACAAACTCTGGGCCAACTGGCATACTACTAAAAGCCCTGCAGATCAATTAAAGTTTAGACAGCTAAGAAATGAAACAAAAAAAGCCATACTGTTGGATAAAAGAAACTTTTACTTTCAGCTCCAACAAGCCCACCAAAACAAACCACAAAAATTCTGGTCAGGCATTAATAAACTCTTACACCCAGGTCGTTCACTCACACCCACCCCTTTAAGCTCTCACGATAGTCCCAAGCAAATAGCCAATACCTTTAACACTTTCTTCACAGAGACCATTCAATCTCTTGCCAATCAGCTATCCCCTGACACCTCATCTCCGACCACCTCTATCTCTAACACACCCTCATCATTTCACTTTCAACCTGTTCCTACTTCCCTTGTCTGCACCCTTATTTAAAAACTTAAACCTACCACCCTCTCTGCAGATCTATTACCTGCAGAATACCTGCAAAAAGCTGCAAAAGCCATAGCCTACCCCATTTCCATTCTGATAAATAGAACTACTACTGAAGGAACTATCACATCAATCTGGAAAATTTCACATATTATCCCCCTGCATAAAGGTGGTAACGCCAACGAATTATCAAACTATAGAACTATAGCCATATTATCTCCACTGGCAAAAATTATGGAGAAATGCATTCATAAACAACTGTTAAACTACCTAATAGAAAACAACTTACTAGCTAACTGCCAACATGGTTTTAGGCCATTTCATAGCACCACCTCTGCTCTCTTATCCTTCTCTGACTGTATTAACAAAAATCGCAATAATGACACTCTGTCCTCAGCCCTCTTTATTGAGCTTTAGAAAGCCTTTGATATGGTTAACCACTGCTTACTCATAAACATACTCAGAAACCTGTCACTAGACGCACTGGCTATACAATGGTTCCAATCCTACTTAAACAACAGACAGCAGGCTATACTATGGGACAACTTATCTTCCCACCTCCCAATTGCCCTTGATGTCCCTCAAGGCTCCATATTAGGCCCTCTCCTATTTTCCATTTTTATAAATGACCTACATTCTGTAATATCTCAAGCTACCTGTATCCAATATGCAGATGATTCCACGTTAATATGCTCAGCCACTTCTCCAGCAGACCTACAGTCCCTAACCCAAAACATGTTTAATACAGTCGAGAAATAGCTTCTACACAGTTGTCTCATCTTGAACCCCCCCCCCCAAAAAAAAAAAAAACTACTACTATTCACTCCCACCCGTAGGGCCTCCCCACTTAACTTTACTGTTATATCAAGCAATGGTACTATCATAGCTCCTGCTCCTACTACAAAACTTCTTGGGATACTAATTGATAACAACCTTACCTTTGATTCCCATATTAACAGTTCTATAAAAACAAACAACAAAAAATTAGGATCCCTCTACAGGATCAAACCCTTTCTGACTCCACTAGCCAGGGCCACTATTGCCCGTACCCACTTAATCTCTACCCTTCTCTATGCCTCCCCTATACATACTAAACTAATGTAAAAACAAGCTGGCTATCTCCTCTCCTACAATAATATTGCCAGATTTGCAACTGGGTCTGCCTTCAGAACCCATCATTGAAACAAACTTGAACAACTAGAATGGCTAGAGTTGCCAAATCTACTACTATTTAACAGTTGCCCATAAGATCCTATATCAACCTACTAACACACCGATACTTACAAACCTTATCACCCCCTATAATAACCTCAAGACCCTACGCACATCAGATAAACTACTTGTACACATAGGTAAAACTAACAATATGGCTGTTGACTCTTTGTTCTCTGATACTGTGGGGAAAACCTGGAACTCCCTCCCCAGTGAACTAACCTCCCTTTCCTCAATAACACTATTTAAAAGCAAACTGAAACCATACCTTAAATCACAGTGGTTATGCCCTTGTGCTAACCCTGACTAACTACCTCACTTATCTCTGGGTACTAATCACCATACCTGTATAAGTTAGTTACTTTTCTGTTAACTATAAAGAGAGAGTGTGCTTTTATATTTAAACTAATGTTATTAGAGATATCTTTGTATGACTAACAGTATCTGATATGTACCATGATTCTGTAAGCAGAAATGC
Source organism: Protopterus annectens (assembly GCF_019279795.1). Taxonomy (NCBI): domain Eukaryota; kingdom Metazoa; phylum Chordata; order Ceratodontiformes; family Protopteridae; genus Protopterus; species Protopterus annectens. The sequence continues at coordinate 37,863,218 of NC_056730.1, forward strand.
AAAGAAATGTAATGAATGGCAAAAATCTGTAATGTACCTGCATTTGTAAAATGTCACGTAATATAAATAATACTGTGTTTTGTAGAGCTTTTCTCCCCGGGCCTCTACTGAAAATGGACATATATCCAGTTGGACTAGCCGGTCAACAAATGTAAAATAAAATAAGTGTGTATTAATAAAAAGTGCTTTTTTAAACATTTTACAGTAAAACTAGCCCTTTAAGAAGCCCTGCATTCTTGTAATATCATCTGTCACCTGGATAGGAGCACTGTGTCTAGTTTCAGTTTTGTGGGAGCTTATTTTATTTAAAATGTACTGCTTGTCCAAGACGTTTTGCATAGGGCAGTGTTTTTTCTTCGCAGGGACAATGTTTCTTTATGCAGCGCTTATTCTAACTCTATGAAACTTACTTGCCTTTTTTTTCTGTCAGACTGTGTTTTCTTCTATGCGTTATTAACAGGATTTATGTTACAGCATGTGAATATGGTACTGACAGGATTTACTTTCCTGAATGTGCATGTGGTGTTGACAGGATTTACGTTACAGCATGTGCATATTGTACTGACAGGATTTATGTTACAACTCGTGCATGTGGTACTGACAGAATTTACGTCACAGTGCATGCATATTTTTGAATATGTACTGCTTGTGCTCACAGTGTCACTGCTTACTCATCATTTTTATATGCTGGGTTATTAGATTTTGAATATTTACAAAATTGGGCATTGTTGGTCTAATGCTTTTTCTGTCGCATCAGAAATACACTGCTTCTGTGCATGATGTGACAACTTACCTGCTATTTTTCCTGTCAGACTAAATTTTCTTTAAAAGAATGTTGACATGTTTCAGTGTGTTACTTGTGTAGTTATGGAGTATCAAAGAAAGTAAACAGACCGTATGGTGGAGAACAAGTCTCAGGTCCAAAGTAAATCAATGCAAAAGCAAAATGATAAGCGGAACCAGGGCGGGCAAAGTAGTTAAAACCATGCTTTTATTATAAAAAAAAATGCAAAAAAAAGTATAAAATGATCATAGTACACAGACAAGCACTTTCACATCAATTGTGGCCCTTCCTCAGTTCCTTCTGTAGTCCAAAAATCTTCATTCACATAAAACATAAATGATAGCCAATCAGTGATCAACACTAACCATGCTTTAACCAGTCAGATGGCATAACATTTTAAAACCAATCAAATTCCACAAATGCACTGACGAGTCAGATTCATTCTAAAAAAAACAGAAAAAGAATGCTACTTAGAGTTACATGTTATCTAAACAGTGGGAGTGACTTGAGATATGGCTTCAAAGGTGTAGAATAACAATGAATAAATGTAATAAATGCCTAATATTTGCCTTAATTCTAATTCTCATTCTAAATTCTAATTCTAATCTCTAAATCTAACAGTTAACTCTAACATCTAGTATATATATATATATATATAGATATATATCAAAATAAATATATATATATATTTTTTTTACAACAACTAGATATTCACTACAGCACTAGCATCACTGGGAAAAAACCATTTGAGCAGTAAAAACATAAAAAATAAAATGTCAGCATCAGCAGTCCTACTATAATGCAACAAATTTGCAATAAAGTAAAGAATTCACATTACTGACTTAATAAAACAATTCTGAATAAGCTACGACAAATAACTTGTGCCAGAAATATGGCCTCAAGCTAAATGCCAAAAAAAAATCATCATCCCCTTTGAAGAGAGTGATGTCCCCACACATTAATAACAATGTTGTAATTGTAAAATAACAAGATAAGTCTACTGGTACTTGGGCAGGTTGATAGAAACCTGACTTTTGACCACCACTTTGTCTCCGTTGTAAGGAAAGCTTTTACATTACAGCTTCATTAGTTTATTAAGGTATCCAGGGGAGGGAGGGTCATAACATCCTATGTTCTTTCTTTACAAGAAAGACTACAACCATTTCTGACAAGAAAGGTCAAAGGACTAAGTTTAGTTAGTTATCAGAACAAAAAAAAAGCTTCTTGCTTTCCTCTGTCTCTCCCCCTATAAATTTCATCATTTCATTGCTTCAGCTGGCTAAGAAAGATCCTGCTACTAAGACCACAACTTTCATTGCAAACATAAACAAGCACTTTTTTTTGACGGGTTCTTCACAACAAAAACCTTCAACTTCTGTAAAAGCTCCTCTCACTATCAAACAATGTAGTTCAGCCTCACGATGGCTGGATGGATAATATAAATGTAGTTCTTGGGTAAGTAGCATAGCCTTCATCAAACCAGATGGAAAATCGAAGAGGGGCATGTTTAACTAAGAATTCCATTTGCAAACTTAACTCATTGATATTTGCCTTGCTGTAATTATAACTGTAAAAAAATGTTTTTTTTAAGTTCTTGTACCTCTCAGTGATTCTCACACTTACACAAGATATTATCTCTGCCATATTATTGTACTACATCCATAATTTGCTTTCTTGCTTTCTCATGTATTGTGTTATATTGTTTTGTGTTAGGGCCTCCACTGAAAATGACCTGTGCCCAGTCGGACTCTTTCCCCATACAAATGCAAAATAAAATAAAATGAATAAAATAAACTTAGTTACTCACAAGACTGACAGTTTTTACTGAGCTGTAATGCTGACCTTTTCTTTTGAAAAAAAAAAAATTAAACTGTTAAATTGATTACACACCCAGAAACACAGAAAAGTTATTGATTATATAAACCAAAGACTGCTGCAAGAAATCAAATAATAAGAAGGTTATTTGCATGGTTACATGACAAATGCATTAAAAATAATAAATAAAACACATTGCATCAACATCCTGCAACTTCCTTCCTACAAGCAACCACAGAGCTTTCACTGAAACTAGGGCTGCTTGTTTCCCCAGAATGACAGCTCTCTAATTAAGTCTAATGGTATACAATCTACCAGTATCTGGATTACCTGAAATAAATTAAATTATGGCCTGTAAATTGAAAGTACACTTTGTTTAATTAAACTATATTTCTAAGCCCACTTACTGTATTTTTTTCAGTAACATCCCAATATCCATTTCCAGGTCACTTTACAAGACATTGGCAGTGGTAGACTTGGCATCCTCAGAACCCACAGGTGTCCATTAAATGTAAATATCCATCCACTGTAAATGGCAAGAAGCTATGTCTTAAAAAATCTACTTCTGGCATGCGTGCCCAAGTATTAGGTTTTGAAACAAAGAAACATATTCTCCACAGTCCGTAAGTCTCTGTCTTTAATAATCATCTACTGTTGCAGCATTCCAACACATAATCACACACATACACACTAAAATCCCCAACATTTAAAAAATGACATTGTGCCCACTTGATTTGCCAGTATTGATGATCCGCCAAAGCTCTGTTTACTGTTGTCCAATCTACCACTACTTAGAACCCAACAATGAAAAAAAACAGTGGTGCTGTTTTTGTTTGTCTGAAAAAACAATACAACTTTGTATGCTACAGTCCCACATAGTCAGTCCACTACTGACCCATTAACCCTAGGCTGCTGTCTCATTCTTACTCCCTGGAACTGCATTACCTTGGATGACTACTTTTATTTCCTAAGCAAAAGACACAAATTGGAAGATGAGGCAAAAATCCAGACATTCTTTGAAAATCCATACAGTTAAGAGGTATGAATTCATGTTCAATACAAAACTCTCCCGGTCAGGAAAGCCACAATTTAATGTAAGTGTACTCTTAATGTATGATATATTTGTGAGCTAACTTGTTTGTGTTCAGTAGGTAGACTGATCATTGTTAGCCTCTTTGTGCATGTCTCTCTCTCTCTGTCATGCACACATATACACACATACACACACACACACACACACACACACACACACACACACACACACACACACACACACACACACACACTCTTCTTCTACTTTCACGCACACAATTCTGCTTTCATGCATGCACTCACTCATTCCATACTTACCTATTAACACAGGAAATTGCTGTCTCTTTCAAAGGCGACAATGGCAAATCCATACATGAGTCCCTCTTCAGCGAGAACACACACACTGATTGTTCAAATAATGGAGTAAACACAATGACCCAAAACAAAACTAGAAGGGTGCTTTGCTGACATTAGCATTACAGGTCATGGGAGTGAAAAACACAAAACAAAAAGTTTTTGATGTTGCAGTTAGAGGTTGAGGGCATGGAAGAGCTCTGAGGGACGATGCCCCCACAGGCCTAGAGTTTGGACACCTAATTTAAACTAAAGCCCTTATCTGCAAAGTAATATAATGATCTATCTCAGCTCACTCTCCTCCGTCTTATTGATAATATTGCCCATTCTAACATCTTTATTAATAACTTGAAGAACTAAAAATACAAACTGATGGGATGAATTAAATTTACTAACACATTTTGCCAATGCATTCTTATTGTTTAAGGTTCTAATATCATACACATGCTCATGAATACACTATCTTAAACACCTATTCATTTTATACATAAAAGGATGACCAAATAGTGCTTCTGGCTAAATAAACTAAGTTATTGGTGGCACAATTTGCAAAAAAGTTCAAATTGTATATTTTTGCTGTAGAGGGGGTATTTAAAGAATGGCCATAGCCATCACTATATTAACAGAAATTACAGTCTCTACATGCATATGTGCCCATACGTTCTGATCTCACTATGCCCTTAGTTCTTTTCCCTTTAGAGCAAAAAAATCCTTCTTATAGATTTCTTTTTCTTGAAGAGAAACTTTTATTGTGGACCCACTATTCATCCAGTTTCATTATCTGCTAATAATATATGCCAATTTTGTTTAAAAATGTCACAAACCATATTGGCATCTGAGGAATAAAAAAGGGATACACCTATTGTCAATAAGCGATTATCGAAATCTGTGATGTCAGATACATCAGTCTGTAATGTAGAAAAATATGGTCTTGCTCTTACAGCCCTATCAATATTATTGTAGGCTAGAGACTGATCAACCTCATCCTGTGTATAACCCCTGGATATAAGGTCTTTTGAATTCTGACAAGTGATTTTCGAAATCATTTTCCATACAGTCTAAGCATGAAATTTTCATGCCTTGCCCTTTCATAATATTTCTAAACACATATCCCAGATGCATGGTACGTCTGTGTAGTATTTGATTTTTCCTACAGGTCTTTCTATATAAACTAAAAACAAACCTATCATTAGAGGATCTATAGATTCGAATGCCTAAAAATTCAATGTCAGATACAGAAAAATTAAAGGGAAATGATAACAAAGAAGTAGAGGCATTCAAAAAAAATTGACAAATTCTTTGAGTTGAGCACGGGTACCTGTCCATAACAAAAAGATCTAATCCATGGAACGTCTATAAAACTTTATATATTGGATAAACTGATTGCCAACAAGTACCTGAGTGGTCTCCCAATGCAGTAAAACTATGTTAGCATAACTATTGGTGCATGAGGTGCCCATGGCTACCCCTAATGTCTATAAATAATATCTGCCATCAAATAGAAAAACATTATTCCAAAGAACAAATTCAATAAACAAATTTTGCCTGAATTGAAATCTGACTTTTTCATTAAAAAAATCCTTCACATATTGTAAACCAATATAATCTGATATCACTGTAAATAATTATTTTACATCCTGTGTAAGTAGAGTCACATATGAGAGGGCAAAATATACAATTTTAACTTTTTTGCAAATTGTGCCACCAGTAACTTAGTTTATTTAGCCAGATGCAATGTTTGTTCATCTTTTTATGTAGGGAAAATTAATAGCTCTTTAAGAGGGCGCATTCATGAGCATGTGTATGATATTAGAAACTTAAACAACAAGAATGCATTGGCAAAACATTTTAGTAAATTTAATTCATCCCATTAATTTGCATTTTTAGTTCTTCACATTATTAATAAAGATGTTAGAATGGGCGATATTATCAATAATATGGAGGAGAGTGAGCTGAGATAGATCATTATATTACAGGCAGAAAGGAGCTTTGGTTTAAATGATTCCTTACATTTAAATCCGCATCTGAACTCACACCCACTGTTTAGATAACAAGTAACTCTAAGTATCATTCTTTTTCTATTGTTTAGAATGAATCTGACTTGTTACTGCTTTTGTGGAATTTGATTGGTTTTAAAATTGTATGACATCTGATTGGTTAAAGCATGGTCAGTGCTGAATACTGATTGGCTATCATTTATGTTTTATGTGAATGAAGATTTTGTACTACAGAAGGATCTGAAGAAGAACCATGACTGGCGTGAAAGCGCTTGTCCGTGTACTATGCTTGTTTTATACTTTTTATGCATTTTGTTTTTTTAATAAAAGTATGGTTTTAACTACTTTGCCTCCTCTGTTTCCACTTATTTTGTTTTTGCAGTTACGGAGCATGTTCTCCTTGTGTATACGATGTGACAACTTACCTACCATTTTTCTATGTCAACCTTCTTTATTTACTTAGATTATGTGCTGAAAGGATTTTAATGTACTGCTTGTATATTATGTGGAATGTGAATTGTGTGCACACACAGTGACAACTTACCTGCTATTATCCTTGTCAGATGAAATATTTACTTCTAAAGGGGTCTGAAATCATTCAGGTTTGGTTCCTTCATTGATGGGGTATGTACTGCTTGTGTTCACTATGTGGCACCTCACCTGCCTTTTTTCTATGCCAGCCTATTTTTTTCTTTTATTCATATAGTTAGCCTATGGGATTTAAATGTACTGCTTGTGCATTACAGGGCATGTATGTAGCGTGGATATGGAGTGACTTACCTACTGCTGTGCCTGTCAGATGAATTTTTTATGACATCAAAAGGTATCGGGCATCATTCTTGGTATGCCTCATACATTTATGGGGTATATACTGTCTGTGGTCATGATGTGACAACTTACCTGCTATTCCTGCTGTCAACCTAATTTTATTATTGAGGTTGCGGATGAGATTTTAATGTACTGTTTGTGCATTTCCTTGTCATTAAGCCTGCTAGACAATAATGTTATCTTTATGGACTTCTAACATTTTTTCTGTATGAGGCATTTATTTTACACTCTGTGTATGTTTAGTGTGCATGCTGTAACTCTTTCCTTATCGTTAAGCCTTTTAGGCAATACATTTTATCTTTATGGACTTCTGATATTATTTCCTGTATGATGTATGTATTTTTTGCAGTATGTACTGCTTGTGTTAACTTGAGACTACTGCAGCAGTGACAAATTCGAAAATTTACTGTTATGAGTACATACAATTTACAGAACTGTATCTTAAGTTTTTTTAAGCGGATTAGAGTAATATTTTAAAATATATGTCCCTGATTTGGGGCCATTGTTCCCCCTCACAAATTTTGGCTTTGTCTAGAATTTTTAAGTAAAGTAGTTGACAGAGGTATGCCTAGGTGTTCCCTGCTCCAAATACATATCCCTGCTCTAGTACAGGACTGTGACAGATAGTGGTGAAACTTTTTTTTTTGATGGAAACAGCAAGATTGCTCTCTTGAATAGCTGTAAAGAATATTGGACTATGCTAAGAGTTTAGCATAAATAAGAAACCTTACATCAGTGTTGCTCACCAATCAACAAATCTCTAGTGAAGAAAAAGAAGTTATGTCTTACCATAATGTTCCATCTGTGTTGTAGATCTTTGCTCATTCATTGCAAATAGGACCTTAGTTTCATCCTCGGAACCGATACGGGCATTGCCAATCTCTCGCTAGCCAAAAACTCTCAGCCAAGACCTACCCATAATGCCCCTCTCCTAGTTACTCCAGATCGAGTTTGCTCGCCCTTAGAGAATAGATGTAGTAATAGAAAAAAAATAGTAGGAGGCTCTGTCTGAGAAAATACCCTAACCAGGAGTTCCTAAAGTCCACCAGGAGTCCAGGCAGGGGGAAGGAGGGTGGGAAGTAATGAATGAATAAGGATCTACAGCACAGATGGAACATTATGGTAAGACATAACTTCTTTATCTGATGTTGTAAATCTTTGTTCATTCATTACAAATAGAACAGAGTCCCCAGCTACTTGAGTCCTGGGTGGCCCTAAGGAAGGATATTCCTGAGCACCATAGAACCAAAAGATGCTCGTCCCCTGGAGGCCAAATCCAATTTGTAATGAAATAAAAGTATGAGGTCTTGCCCAAGTGGCTGCTGCGTAGATATCATCCATACAGGCTCTGGAATGAAATGCTGTAGAAGTAGCCATAGATCTGGTAGATTGAGCCTTTATTCTGGAAGGTAAGGGTAGCTTATTCTGTTGGTAGATAAAGGTAATGACGTTTCTAAGCCAGGAGGATAAAGTCACTTTGGAAACAGGTTTACCCAATCTGGGTCCTGCAAAGGCCACAAACAACTGATCTGTTTTCCTGAAAGATTTAGTCCTGTCCAAATAACAACGAAGCTGCCGATGCACATCAAGGGTGTGCAAAAGGTACTCCCCTCTTTTAGAATGCTGAAGGAAGAAAACTGGCAGGTCAATAGACTGGTTAATGGAAAAGCCAGAAATGACCTTGGGCAAGATAGAAGGGTCAGTAAGAGGGAACACCCTGTGTAGAAAATCAAGTAAGGACTCTTGACACTCAAAGCCTGTAGCTCAGATACTCTTCCCGCTGAGGTAAGTGCTACTAGAAGCAAGGTTTTCCATTACAAAAATTTCAAATCACATGAATCAAAAGGCTGGAAAGGAGAACCTGTGAGAGACTGAAGTACCAAAGTCAAGTCCCAGGGTTCTAAGGGAGGCTTGACTGGAGGTTTAACATGTAATACTCCTTTCACAAAGGTCTTGCATAGACGGTGTGACATAACTGAAGAATTATCAAGACCATTATGAAAAATGGCGAGAGCTGCTAAATGTACAGTGATCGTCGAAGTTGAGGCTCCTGCATGAAAAACAGTAGTCAGATATTGCAGGATCTTTTGAATACACATAGAGAAAGAATCTAAGTTCTGATCTTTTGCCCATATAGAGAACCTAGTCCATTTACTAGAATAAACTTTCCTAGTGGAAGGTTTGTGTGAAGCCAGAAGAATTTCTCGAACAGGAGATGGGATGTCAGGCAGCCTGGCAATTATTGGAAGTGAAGGAACCAAGCTGTGAGCTTGAGACTGTGCAGGTTCAGATGAATCAGTCCCTAAGGATGAGATAATAGGTCTTGGGAATGATCCAGGATCCAGGGACTGTGAATCAGATGAGGCCATAGAAATGGGAACCAGACTTGACGGGGCCAGTAGCGGGCAATGAGTATCACTTTGCTTCTCAAGGTCTGAGCTTTCTGGAGAAATTCTGGAATGAGGGGAAATGGGGGAAAGGCATACAGAAGACCCAGTGGCCAATCGTGCATTAGAGCGTCCCTCGGTGGTTCCCCCTAAGGAGGGGATCAGGGCAAAGTAGCTTCTGCATTTGTAGTTGGGGGGGAAGCAAACAGATCGCAGCAAGGCTTGCCCCAGCATTGGAAGATCCGATCCGCTGTTACAGGGTTGAGGAACCACTTGTGAGGCATCAGGATGTTCCTGCTTAGATTGTCCGCAATAAGGTTGGAACTCCCGGGAATATGTGTTGCTACAAGGAAGTGGTTGGAAGCTAGTTGGAAGCTATCGACCAGTGCCAAATCCTCATGACTTCCCGATACAGGGGATAAGACATGGTTCCATCTTGAGCTGATATACCAAACGACTGACATGTTGTCTGACTGAACTGCAATGGTCCCAGAGGGTAGGGATTAATGGAACGCTTGCAATGCTAAGAGAACTGCCCTCAGTTCCAGGACATTTATGTGCAAATTGACCTCCATAGGGGACTAGGTGCCTTGGACAGTCTTTCCCTGGAAATGCCTCCCCTCTCACCCTAACAGGGAAGTGTCTGTGGTCACCGTGGCCATGGGCTGAGGAAGCAGAACGATCCACACCAAAGATTTGTTTGTGGGTTCATCCACCACATTTCTTCCTAGCAACGGTTTGAAAGATGCATCATGTGGTCAAGTGGGTAAATTAGCAATGACCATTGTGCGGAAAGGAGCCACTGAAGGATTCTCATGTGCAGTCTCGCCAGTGGTACCAACGTAATGGCAGCCGCCATGGAGCCTAAGAGTTGCAGTACAAGAAGTGCTGGTACATAGGTCTGAGGAAGAAGGTCTTGGATTTGGTGTGTTATTTTTGAAAGCCTGTGAGGGGGGAGAGACGCTTGACAGGATGTTGTGTCGAAGACCGCTCCAATGAATTCCAGCGTGTTCGTTGGAGACATTGAGATTTGTACTTGTTGATTATAATCCCCAAGCGGAGAGCGAGACCTTGAGTGTAAGAAGACCCCTGGTGGGAGCGGTAAGGAGCCAATCATCTAGATAGGGAAACATCTGAAATCCTTGTAGTCGAAGATGAGCTACCACAACTGCCATACATTTGGTGAACACTCGAGGGGCTGTCGAGAGACCGAATGGCAGTGCCCTGAACTGGTAGTGACTGGCTCCCAGCTGGGAGCGTTGAAACCTCCGGAAGTGGTGATCCATCTTTATGTGGTAATACGCGACCTGGAGGTCTGTAGAGCACATCCAGTTATCCCTCCCTAGGAAGGGAAGAATGGACTGTATCCTGACCATCCGGAATTTTTGAGGTTTGATAAATTTGTTCAATAGGCTGAGATCCAGGACTGGTCTCCAGTCCCCTGTCTTTTTTTTTTTTTTGGCACTAAAAAGAACTTCGAGTAAAACCTGGATCCTGTCTGGTCTGGCGGTACTGGTTAGATGACTCTTTTCCTTAGCAGCTTTTCTATTTCTAAGGCTGCTAAATCCCTCTGATTGTGTGGTACATCGGGGATTCCTTTGATGGGTCTGGGAGTTAAATCGAATGGTATTTGGTAGCCTCTGGATATTATTCTCTGCACCCAAACATCAGTAGTAATAAGATGCCAGGCTGGTAGATGCAAAGAAAAACGACCCTCAACTGCTTCCAGAGGAAAGTGATTGGGCCGCTGCTCAGGAGCGCTGGTAGGATCTGCCTGAGAAAGAATCTCTACCACCTGGTTACGTGGACCCCCTCTACCCCAAAGGGGACGTCTTCCATATGAGTTGCCCCCTCTTCCCCGGGGGGATTGTTCACAACGAGTGTCACGAAAAAGTCCTTGGGATTTTTTGAACCACATTTTTCCTCCCTTCTGGTTCCTGGAGTAGGACCTCTGGGGGTTGGAAAGGCGTATGCCCACAGCAGACAAGGTCTTTCCGTCTTTATCACTACGTGTAAGTGTGACTCGTACTTTGGATCCAAAAAGTTCAGATTCATCGACAGGTGCATTGACGAAGGAAGATTTAAAGGGGTCTGCGAAGTCACACAACCGCATCCAAGCATTACGTCTCATGACAACACCTGATGCGGCAGCTCAAGCTGCCCCCTCGGTGGAGTGAGATATCAAACACATTGAGGAGTACAAGGTGGATTCAAGGGTAGCTAGCTGCGAGGCGACAGAATCACATACCTCATCAGGCAGTACCCCACCAAAGATGAAGATATTTCGGAAATTAGGTCTCTTTGGAGGCGAGTAAAGTGTGCCAGATAGTTCAGCGACCGAATGGCAAATGTTGCTGAAGCATAGGTCCATTTCCCTAGTCTGTCCATGGTCCGGGACTCTCTGTTTGGAGGATGGACGGTGGAACTATCTTCTGTCAGTTCCCTCTTGGTGGCCGCCGCCACGACCATAGAATCAACTGTCAACTGCTAGTCCCAGTGGGGCTAGTCTTCAGGTGTAGATAAAATTTTTATCTGGCCTCCAAGAGACAGGTTCTACGTTGTCCGGGGCCTTCCAGGCACACTGTACAATGAGTTTAACAAGGTCTTCTGCCGGTGGAGTCACCCAGGAAGTAGATGGTCAGGCACGGAAGGCCTGCAGGAACACCGATTCCTCAGAAGAAGGGTTATAGAACTTCCAGTCTCCCGGCTGTTTGAGGATTTCGAGAATATCTCCGAATGAGATGTTGTCTGGGGGAGACCGTGGGGACTCTTCCACCTCATCACTATCAGTGTCTTCGGTGATAGATTCCTCTGGTGAATCAAGATGCTTCCTCTTGCACCGTTTCTTCCGGGGTGGCTCCTCAGTGGGATCTTCTGAGGAGGACTCCGGGGAAGGGGTTCCCTTCAAAGAGGGTTCTTGTGACTCCCGTGCCCAGGTCCTGAAATAGAAGGTTGGGAGAGGTGCATGCTAGGGGAGGGTTCTGATACTGATGTCATTGGTGCTGACTGCGAGTCCACTATCTGTACAGCAGGCCCACTTGAAGAGGGATGGGAGTCCGGAACCAGGAGGGACAACTTCGGAACCAGGGTCACACCTCACTGTGAAGAGCCCACCTCCAGGTGAGGAGCTCTGAGAGAACTGGAAGCCATCAGAGCTGTGGACAAAGACGGCGCCAGTGAGAAAATAGGCACCAGGCTAGGTACCAAGGTACGGACGGTCCAAGCACTGTTTCGAGAGGGCACCGGTTCCACCGGAGCCGATGCAGCAAGGGTGGATGGTGCCAACAGGGAAAACACTGCTGTTGGAACCAAGCCAGTATGCACCGGAGTGGAAGTATCTTGTCCTTGGCAGGTATACGAGTTTTGGAGCCGATGGAGCCAAAGAAACTGTCAGCATCATGGCTGGGGATGGTGCCGAAGCAGGTACAGTCATCAGAGCCAATGTCGGATCAAAGGACAACACTGAAGTCAGTGGTGCTGAGGTCGGAACCAAAATAGGGGTGAATGTCATGGACAACACTGAGGGAGAAGACACAGAGTCTGGTGCCGAAGAGGTTTGTGCCAAGGGCGCTGGTGAAACACGGAGATGACTTGGTTCCATAACTGACAGAGATGCAGGAACCGAGTGGCTCCATTTGTCCTTATGTTTTTTGGTCTTTGGAGGGGGTGAGACCTCCAACCCAGATACAGCCTCTGAAAAAGGTGTCTTGAGCAATCCATTTTTCCTTATGTTTTTTGGTCTTTGGAGGGGGTGAGACCTCAGACTCAGATAGAGTTTCCAAAAAGGTCCCTTTTAAGATAAGTTTATTTTTACGTTCTGCTAGTGTACAATTACTAAACACTAGCACAAATGTCACAGTCAGCTCTAATATGATCCACACCCAAAGAGTAGACACAACGAGCATGTGTATCCGAGTTAGGCATCTTCCATCCACACTTGTCACACTGTTTAAACCCGAACTTAGCTTTGTCTGACATAAGGCAAGAAGGCTATCCTATAGAAAAAACAAAATAAGAGAGAGAATATCAGAGACGGTATTTAAAAAATACCACAAGTGGTAAGGAAGGGCCTGTCAAAGGCAGAAGAGAGGGACAGTGCCAAAAATGCTAAAATTTAAATTACCAACGAAAAGGGTAAAGAATAGAACTAGGTTATAGGCGACAGTGAGAAAAGGCTAACTTGACTAAAAAGTAAACAATTTTGAAGAAAAGCTGTCTTAAAAATAGCAATTTTCTACTTAGCTTTGAGAGAGATGGCTAGCATGTCTGACTAGGAAAGTGACAAACGAGATCTGGAATAACTAGTTATGGGTAGGTCTTAGCTGAGAGCTTTTGGCTGGCGCGAGCTTGGAAACGGCCGTATCGGTTCCGAGGACGGAACCGAGGTCCTATTTGTAATGAATGAACAAAGATTTACATCATCAGATAGACATTAACATTTTTTTATCCTGCATAAAATAATTCAGCAAAAACAGTAAAATGCTTTAAAAGTAATAGTATCTACCATTTATTTATTCACACAACATATAAAAATAATGCACACTTTCAAAAACTGTTCCTCAAAGTACCTCCTATAAGAAGGTATGGCAGCCCCGTTTAAGAACCCCGTTTAGGGTAAAGGGGAGTCAGACCACCCTGCAAATGGTATAAGGATTAATACACAAGGATATGCTTATGTTAGGAAACAGCATTGTATGTACCACTTTCAAAAAGTGCAGATAGACACACAGTCCAGCATTCTTAATGTCACTTCTGGTTTCTATTAAAGACCAGGTAGTCTATGCAAACTTTTTCAGTAGAAAATGTCCAGAAAAAAATTTAAATGGAAAAGTAATGTCATACCTCTCAACTTTCCCATTTTTTGCAGACTGTCTAGATTTTTGCCTCATATTTCTGGTCTGTTCTTCATAAAATTTGTGGTTTTCTCGATTTTTGTGGCAAATCAGTGAGGACTGAATTCCCAAATTAATGACAGGCATTTGAGTTTCAGCCTTCATTTCCTTCAGAAAATGCATTGTAACACAAGCCTTTTTATTCTAGCAACTTTCTAAGTTTATAAGAGCAATATTTAAAATCTGTCCCTATTTTTGAGGCTTTGTCCAACCATTAATTTTGTCTTTGTCCGCATTTTTTGTTATGACGCTGAGAGCTATGTGTCTTAGTGTTTTATAAGGTATGTACAGTACAGTAAAATGTGGACGTTACCTGTTAGGTTAAAGCCTGGTTACTGCATACAAAAAGTTACTTTGAATGATTAATATGATTTAACATCATTTAGTATGAATGTCTGTAAAACAATCTTATCAACAAATGCCGGACAGACCTTTTAAGTTAGAACACAGAGAAATACTATATTTAAACGATACAAAATTATTAGATATCTACACATCGAAATACACCAGATATACGATTACCGGCTATACAATCTTCCTCCTTTCTTACACGGCGAACCCGGTCACGGGGTGTGACGTCATGGACATGTCTGTAGCGGGGAACCGGTCCTTGCAGAAAAACACAAATGCTTCCTGTATGGAATGGGAGATGGCGGCTGATTTGGAAGTAACTTGCTGGGGAGGAGACTGGGGTTTGCCTTCAGTAGATACCGACAGCTTAATTGTAATGGTAATTACCTTTCGGTTTTTTTTCAGACGTTGAAAATGATTCGGTACACCTGTACGTAGAATTTCGGTGGAAATCGGCAGAAACGGTGGTCATAAAAAAGGGAAAACTTGCAAACCCCGTACCTAGTTTAGTGTACTGGTTGTTCGTATGTTTGACTAATTTATTTTGTTTACAAAAATGTTAAACACAAAGTGGGTAATACCTAATCGCGTTTTGACTATTTGTACCGTTGGTATAATGATTCTCAGCTTCATATGTTACTAGAAATGCGATCCTCGTAGGAAGATGCTCCATGTAAGATGTCATTGGGATCCTGTAGGATGCTCCATATAAGATGTTACTGGAGTCATGTAAGGATCATTACCAGAAACTAAGAAACGCAGTACAGTATAATTTTCTCACAAATATTGCTCCCCCCACCCACACATTTGGTCTTGCTGGACAAACAGGGTACCATAGCAGTATTTAATAGTTTGTGATGTCTTTACCGGTAGTTAGGAAACTGTATTTTATTTTGCGGTATTCTTGTTTTTAGTCAGTAAGTAATTAGTGGAATATATAAAAAGAAAAACATTTGCACCCGAATTGGATGTGCTATTGCATTTCTGAGTGTTCCCACAAGTACGGGAAGGATACGGGATGGGTTTGATAGCCTAATGCTGAAAGTGATTTGTATTTGTTAGGGAGGTCACAGCTTTTGCAATACAGTAGTAAATCGGAAGCCTCAAACACCGATGGGGGATATGTGCACAATTAGTGGATTGAGAGTGGCATTGCATTTTTTAAACCAGATTGTGACCCAGAGATAGGTGTGCAGTACAGAATTGGAAGGAGAGTAAGGGGTGGCAATTTCTTCACTTTTTGGGCATCCAAGCCTTCATTGTTTAGTTTATGGTTTGGCTTTCAAGCTTGCCTTGGGTAAGATCAGAGGACCTGACATGGATCTCCATGTTTTAAACACTTCCAAACCTATTCTTTGCTTGCATGACTGACAGCCAATTCCCTAACCTACAGTGGATATAAAAAGTGTACAACATCCCTGTTAAATGCCAGTTTTTTTGTGATATATAAAAAATAAGACCACAATAAATCATTTCAAAACTTTTCCTACCTTTAATGTGACATATAACCTGTACAATTCAATTGAAAAACAAATCTGTTAGGGAAAAAAATAAAAAAATGTAGAATAAGCTGGGTATGCATAAGTGTGTACACCCTTAAACTAATACTTTGAAGCACCTTTTGCTTTAATTACAACATTCAGTCTTCGGTACACACGTGCCATCAATTAAAGAGACTGAGTAACCCCAAATAAAATGCAGCTGTCCTAGTAGGATTTTCCTGACTCATTTGCATGCTACAGCAAAAGCCATGATTTGCAGAGAGCTTAAAAAGCATCACGGGGATCTCATTGTTGAAAAGTATCAGTCAGGAGAAGAGTACAAAAAATGTCCACACTATTGGCTATACTATGGAACACAGTGAAGACAGTAATCTAAAAGTGGAGAAAATATGGGACAACAGTGATGTTGCAAAGAACTGGACTTCCCTCCAAAATTGAATAAAAGACAAGATGAAAACTGGTTAGGGGAGGCTGCCAAGAGACCTACAACAACACTGAAGGAGCTGCAGGAATTTCTGGCAAGTACTGTTTGTGTATTACACATGACAACAATCGCCAGTATTCTCCATATGTCTGGCCAGTGGGTAGGGTTGCATGACGGAAGTCTTTTCTTACACAGAAAAACATCCAGGCATGGATAAAAATTTGCAAAACCGTACATCAAGTCTCCCAAAAGCATGTGGGAAAATATGTTATGGTCTGATGAGACCAAGGTTGAACTTTTTGGCCACAATTCCAAAAGGTATGTTTGGCGCAAAACAACACTTAGTATCACCAAAAGAACACCACCCCCATGGTTAAACATGGTGGTAGCAGTATCATGCTTTGGGGTTGCTTTTCTTCGGCTGGAACTGGGGTTTAGTCAAGGTGGAGGGATTTATGAACAGTTCCAAATATCAGTCACTTTTGGCCCAAAACCTTCAGGCGTCTGTTAGAAAGATGAAGAGGAATTTCACCTTTCAAAATGACAATGACCCCAAGCATACATCCAAATCAACAAAAGAATGGGTTCACCAGAAGAAAATTAAAATTTTGGAATGGCCCACCCAGAGCCTAGACCTAAATCCTATAGAAATCTGTGGGGTGACCTGAAAGGGCTGTGCACGAGAGATGCCCTCGCAATCTGACAGATTTGGAGCACTTTTGGCAAGGAAGAGTGGGCAAATATTGCCAAGTCAAGATGTGCCATGCTGATAGACTCTTACCCAAGAAGACTGAATGCTGTAATTAAATCAAAAGGAGCTTCAACAAAGTATTAGTTTAAGGGTGTACACACCTCTGCGACCAGCTTATTGTATGTTTTTTATTTTTTATATTTTTCCCCCAACAGATTTGTTTGTTTTTCAATTGAATTGTACAGGTTATAGGTCAAATTAAAGGTGGAAAAACTTTTGAAATGATTTATTGTGGTCTCTTTTTTTTATATCGCAAAAACTTGGCATTTTAACAGGGGTGTGTACACTTTTTATATCCACTGTAACTACTTAATAGTGGAGAAGGTAAAGACCTGAAACAGAAGTTGTGGGAAACTAATACTCAACCCATAACATGACTGCCCATTGTGGTTGGCAGAGCTCTGCTTTTTATTCTGTCCATTTGTTCTCAGGGGTATCTTTCAGTGGGCTTCCGATGTTATGGTGAACTCCAGTGAGGAAACAGGGTTTCCTTTACCCTCCGTACCTGCACTGATGAAAAAATGTTTCCTTTACTTTCCCTAATCTTATCATCTTGGGCCATCCAAAGCTGTTTTTCTGTTTTGCTAGGATATGTCTGGTTGGGACTTGGATGTATCTGTTCTGGGACATTTGTTTGTACTATGCCCCTTTGAGCCTGTCCAGACCACTTTATAAACTGCCTCTCAGAACTGGTTAGTTGCAGCAATAATCTGACCAGTTCCATTTGTTAGTGAAACGACACAGTAACACATCAAGAAGCACCCCATACAGATGAGAAGTAAAAGTTATAGACATATGTTTATTAGGCTAATGTAGTCAATCAGAACAGTCTGTGACATACAGAAATCTATGCAAAACAAGATTGTATGATATTATTTGAAAGTAGTAGTCCATTTTAATCAGTTAAACATGTATTTCTCAGAGCTGTCGCCCTGGTCAAAACTGACAAGATTTATTTTGGTAGGCAGTGTTTAGATGATATATTTACTGGAATGCATTTTAACGGTATTCTCAGTTTAAAACAGTAAATTAGTTAATATCTTTCTTTGCTGTCTGGACAGATGTTGTAGTTAACATAAATTGTAACTTTGCCTGGTCCTATATAGATAGTGCTTTTTAAAATGGATGCTTTAGGTTGGATGACTCAGCAATGGGCTGGCATCCATCACAGCCAGCGTGTCTTGCCATTCTATTGGCATTGGGGAATCTTATCCAAGAGTAAGCTGGTTAGGAGAGAAGCTTAGGCATGGAGTCTGATTTATAGAAGTAAATGTGAGGAAATGGGGGAAGAGGCTTAATTTTATAAAGCCGTTTATGTTATGGAGGTTCTAAGGTGGAAGGCACATTATGTTTTAACTGATGGAGAATGCGGGATGCGCAATCACAACTGTAGGTTAGGAGGGGAGCATGAAGTAGACTGGGTTGTGATAATCTAATGACTGAAAAGGAGTTGTTGTTGAAAGGGAGAGGAAATAGCCCTTGCCGTTACAATAACAAATATGATGGAAAAATGTCTGTATCCATATTTTTATTGAGCCAAGTTAGCTAGTTAAAGTAAGTTGTGACAAACAGATATGTGCACATGACTGGGCTGAAGGGGAATTAATTGATTAAGATATTAAATGATTGCAGATTCATTGTTGATCACTTCATTAGTTACTTTTTAGGCTGACAAGGCAGGGCTGACTTGAATGCTGTGTATCCTAGGGCATTCGGTTTGGGGTCATGACTGTCTGACATGTCACATGGCTTCCCACCTTCCAGTTTTCATTCTGTTCTGTGAGGGGTGGGGATCTGTCTGCTAAACATATGTGTTAGAACCTTCCTCCAGTCTCACAATCATTTGTTTAGAGTTTCTTCATGCCTTGGTTTGGTAGACATGCCCTCTGCTCTAGTACCTGTTTTAGCTGAATGCCAAATGACCTGCTCTCCCCTTCAATTTTTCTCTTCATAACATAATGCTTATCTGTGTCTCTGTTTAGCAATAACATTTATAGTATATTGCTATATTAAATCTGTGTATGGCCGTCAGGCACACAGACTGTATCTGCTTCCACCATTTAAACACTGGTGTAATGCAGTAAGAATGAAATCACTGTACTGTAATTCACTGTTCTGTAATTCACAGGTATGTGAAACACTCTTGTTCATCTCCTGTTATGAAATCCTTACAACCCAAACCTGCAGGCAGCAGTCTGTGTAGAGTTAAACCTCTTCTTGACATCCAGTAGTTCTTGCGTTGCTCTTGTTCTTAAATGGGAGACATAGGAGTGCCTGACCACCCAAATCTCTATCCTCCCTTTCCTTCTCCTACCTTGGAAGGACTGGCATCATGTCCAGGATTATGCTTAGCCTTACAGCCATAATCTTAGAATGGACTTTGACACACCGCTACTGTGAATTGGATAAAATGTGTACTGAAAAATAAATGAATGAAAAGGAAGATGGTTATTAGTGAAAGTGTGACCACAAGTGTACTTTATATCTTCTGGCCCATCTTTCTCTTAATTCCTTAAGTACTTTAGTTGATGGTCTTATTCATTTACTGTGTGATTTTTGCAGGTGTGAGAAAGGAATGTGGGAAAGAATATTTTTACATCTGTATTTATGACAGCTACTGCCCTGAACACTGTGGCACAAAACAGCACCATGTTGCCTTGCCTGTGACAGAAGGAGACACCCTCTCCATTACCTTTGAACTTTTGTGGCACCTTTTCAACCATGCTGTTCTATCCACTTGCAAATTATGATCAGTCATACCCACTGGCTTTGCACATTCTTATCCGTCTTAAATTTGGGTAGTAGCAGACAAACCCCATCATTTGACACCCATGCAATTGATATTTGCCAAAGCACTGGACATTTCCCTGTTTACTGATTATGCTAACACACATGCTGTAAGTGTTCCATGAAATGCAGTTGTTATATGCACTTCATTTAGAAAGTGCAGCAATGCACTTTAACTTTAGTACACAGGAAGTTCATTGTAAATATCAGTGTTTCATAGTCGCCCCCAAATGTTTAAACTGAAAAGTGGTAGTAGGCTGTTGTTTATTATTCATCCTGTGTCTTCTGTTTCCTTCAAGCTTTAAACATATTCTTTAGTTGTAAAGCTTAGGTAGAAACTAGCATTAAGGCTCTTCGCTGATTGGTAGCTGTGATATATTTGTTTGAGTTGGTTGTACCATTTCCGTCTCCATGTTACTTATTTGTAGTATGTTCATCCTCAGCTTGCCAATGGAATTAGACTTATTTCCTTTCATCCTTGATCCCCTGTTGTCTTTAAAGTGTCATGCCCTTCATTTTGCTGCATGAGAAATGTAAATAATTTTAACTTGTAACGCACATGTCCTATAAATATCAGTGTTGATAGTTTAAATAGGTAGGAGTCCTCTAAAGAGTTGTCTAGATTCTCTATGTGCTTTGCTTTGACTACCTTGTTTATGGACAACAGTTATAAAGTGAAAGGTCTTATGAATGTGTTCATTAGCCCTCTCACCCTAGCTGGTTCTTAATTTTTCTAACAACCTTGTGTTATGTTTTCTGAATGATGATATTACTTTTTGTCAACTACTGTTCCTAGATAGCAGATGCTGTCTGTAATGGTGAAAGTCCCAGCTGTTTGACGTTTTGAGCTGCACTGCTTATTTTGGCTTCTGTCCATTATTGTACAAGTCATTTGATGCAACCCTCAAGGTCAGTAGTCTAGACACTCATTGGTATATGTGACAAGTGACCTCCATTTGCATTATTGAAACCCAGTTGTTTTTTTGCAAAAAAGGTCACCCAGACATGAAAGTCTTCTCATCTCTTTGGTTACCCTAATGTTATGATGAGGTTACCCATTCCTTGCACTTTGCTTCCAGTCCTCATGGACGTTATCCCCTCGGGTATTGCCTTGCATCAAAATTCAGTAGGCTTTTCATGCTCTGCAGCTGAGTGAGATTTTTTGTGGCTTTCATGACACCCTTATTGCTTCTGCTTATTTATTTTTCCTTGGGAAGCTAGAAGCCTTCTTGATATCAGTCTGTAAACATAAAAAGGTAATACTTGTCAAGGGACCCTTCAGATTTTCTTGAGTTAATGACATTCTTAAATTCCATGTCCTATACTATAAAAGTATTAAGGAAGACCCTCAAACATACTGTTAGAGTAAAATGCCAATTGTGAACTTAGAATTGCTTCCAGTACCAAGGGCAACCACAAAGTTGTCTTCTGCTACATTAGAAAAGTCGGAGGTAACACCCACTTCTGCTTTAAACATGTATGCAATGGTGTATCACACTTTCTGGTCCAATAGTTACAAATTTAATATACTTGATTATAAATTTGTCTCCAGCTTCACTCTTCTCCCACAATTTATACCCTTCAGCTGTTTCCCCGTCGCTATACCACGTGCTATCACCTTTGGTCAAGGTAGCTTTTACATTTTCCAAAACTAAAAACTGTTAGCTCTAGGAGTCTCACTAGAATTCCAGATGCCTGCTTGCAAGTATCAAACATCACATAACCCAGACAGTCCTAAAAAAATATTTAAAATGTATTGTTGCATTTTCCACGCATGTTTGTCTTATGGTTAATTTCATTTCTAGTTATACTCCTGATGTTAAACTTGCAAGTGGTTTGAAAACATGAAAGTAGGGCTGCCACCTTTTCAAATGCCCAAAGTGGGACAATTGTGGTACAAACATCAGATTTTGTAGCCCAAAACATACCCACGGCCAGTACAAAGGACAGGAATTCACTTTTTTGCCTAAATAAAAGCTTATTCTTGTAGCATTTTCATTGCTTATTCTATTTCTTATAACATTTAGGTATTTCAGATACAGAATAACTGTTTTATGCAAGTATTACATAAAATATAGGAAATAATTTTGCCCTAAAATCTCAGGACATTTGCCATTTTTACAATTTTTTTTTGCAGGACACAACTGCCCAAAGAGGGGCTGTCCCTCACAAAGTGGGACAGGTGGTAACCCTACATGAAAGCTACAGTCAGCTTTTTTGTTGTAGTTTCACTGTCTACTTAGTTTTTTCCTGCATGAGCACACCCACAAAATGATGTCATAGCAGTTGTCAGACAATAATTTATATGCGCTGACAAGGCATTATGGGTGAGTAAAATAACTTCTTTAGAAGAGCAGCTTCTTATGTCTAGGTTTCAATATTACATCAAGTACATTAATTATCTGTGCATCTCCACTTGCAAGACCTTATTAATAACTTTTCTTTGTAGAAAGTAATGTTCCGGTGTTACTGCATTTAACATGGAAATCTTGTAGTTTATACAAAATTTTAGATTAGTAAGGCACTTGCAAGACCTTATTAATAACTTTTCTTTGTAGAAAGTAATGTTCCGGTGTTACTGCATTTAACATGGAAATCTTGTAGTTTATACAAAATTTTAGATTAGTAAGGCATTGTGGGTTCAATCTTTTATGATGTTAGGGTAGAATTTTTCAGTTAAATGAAAAATATCTTGGGACTGTGCTTATCAACAAAATAAAATGGATAAACAATGAATTTTATCATAATGCATAAATGTGAATTGTATATGGTAAGGAGTTTACAACCACCTCCAAGAGCTTGTTACATGCACTTCATATAGGAAGTGCAGCAGTGCACTTTAACTTTACTTCACATGTTATGGACCTAAGACTTGGAGTACAGCTACAGTTAGCCCCTCCACAGGGTAGCCTCAAAACATATCCTGGTAACTATAGGACTATTACTCATTTTAGCCTTATCTGTGAATTAACAACATAGGTGACCTCCAGACCCTTAACACCAGTTATAGAAATGAATTATGAATTTTGAATATTGCAGAAACTCTAATTAAAAAAAAAGAGACTGGAGTTTATTTTGGATTTTAAGGAGTATTGACTATAAATAGCTTAGTATTAATCTGTACTGAGGAAATAAGAATTGCTCTGAGCAAGTGTGGAGTCTGCTTGCCTGTCTTGTGTTCGCATAGGTTTTTCTCTGGGTGCTTCTGTTTCCTGCCACATTCCCTATACATGCGGTAGGTCATTTGGGGGCTTCTAAGTTGAACGTAAGGGTGTGTGTGTGTGTGTGTGTGTGTGTGTGTGTGTGTGTGTGTGTGTGTGTGTATGCATGCACATGACGCAGAAGAAAGGCCTGGCAGTCTACTTGCATCCCTCCCTTGCCTAGATGGCAGGGGCTGGCTACGAATTGTAAGCATGGATGATAGATTGATTACAAAGAAGGTAAAAAAATCTAGACCTTGGAATTTGTTCTGAATTTAATGGAGACTTCAGAATACAAAAACTAAAAAAAATATATTTTTTAATGAGAAATTGGAAATATGCTGGAAAATATTGCAAATGTTTTGAGGGGAACATCGAAAAATGTTTTGCTAATGATGGGACCTAACCTGCGGTATTAATCTTAACCTAGCCTGTGACAGTAACAGGACATGCTTGAAAGACAGATACATCTCCCAGAGATTGCCACTCCTGTCTAACAAACTCTCAAGTCATGTAAAACAGAGCTCCTCAATGACTCTATTTGAGTGTAACCTGGACAATTGGATGAGAAACTGTAAATTTACACTGGGGGTTTCACATATGGCCCTCCTAGACAGAGGCAGTTGGTGCTGATGTTAGATTTGCGTGCAAACATAGATTATATATCTTGGTTCATAAGGGAAAAAGGGTATAACATGGCTAGGGTTGTAGAGGCCTTATCGCCAATAACCTAGTAACCTGCTATAATTCTGTGATCTTATGGATTAGGGAGTACAATTTACAATTACCCAGGGCTGTAGTGTACTAAATTTTTACTATACAGAGAGGTTCTGCTAGACACAAAAAATTTGATAGTGTTACTTTCCTTAGCACCATATTTTTATGGTCAGGATTTAAGAAAAATCCCATGTTTTCTCATGAAACAGCTGTGTTTGATTTACAGCGTGGTCACTAAAAGCCAGAGTCAGACAAATGATTGACAAATAATAAATGTTTTTCCTGGTTGGCATAGCATAAATGTCTGATATGTATTCTGGCTTAATTTACTGTAATGTTTAGAGAACCCTTCTCGCTGTCTTGCATGTATCTAGGGTAACTGGTGAACACAGCATCTCTCTGGTTAAGAGCTCTGCCCCTCCTTGCCACATGGTCTTGGTAATCATTCCTGATGTACAGTCATTCTGTCTCTGGAGTTTGCTTATTTTCACCATGTCGGCAATGGACTCTTTTCTTTTCACCTTCCAAAAATGCTAGTAGTTTGGCTAGTCTGATCTGCCCAATTGTGTTTCATATATATTTGCACTTGTGGCCTGGGTTTTAGCAGAAAAGGGTCCAAGACAGACTAGTTCACATATAGTTTATCAAAAAAAAAAAAATAAATAAATAAACCTAGTTTTAAGATTGTGCCTATGTTTTTAGGATATATCCTTCTCCCTCCTACCATCCATTTGTAAATTAAACTCTGGCTTTACAGCTGTTATTCACAGTTGCAGCCTTGGGTCCTTCATACATTTGAAATGTTTCATATAAATTCTACTTTTAAACTAATAATCCTGAGGCCATGTGTACATCTCGAAATGCAAGCAGCTCTGTTGTTAAGAGTAATAGCATAATTCCCACAACAAAATTAGTTTTACAGTTTACAATATAAACAGCCCATGTCCTGTTTTAATGGTAAAACTTTAGTATGTAATGTGTGTAACCATCCAAGCTAATCCAAATTGTCAGGAACAGTTTTATACGTCTGATTATGAGCTTTCATACAGCGCCTAGCATTTCTTTTCCTAGTCCTTGTTTTTCTTTGTGTGTAGAAGCGTTAAAATTATGTGTTTATAATGTAGCAAACAAGTTCTTTGCATACCGCCCTTACAACATGGAGTGTAAATATCAGTGGCAGTATTTTGTGCCAACATGTAAGCTTTCTTAAGATATCTTTCAGAAACTTGTAAACTCCATTCTTTTTAAATATTTGAAATATGCAGGTTGTGCCTGTTTGCATACCGAGTTGCATTAAAAAGAGTAACATTTCTGAATCTTGCACTTGTATGTCTAATGTATTCGTCATATTTTTCTACACTAAGCTTCATTGAAGTGCCACTGTGGTTAGGAGTGTTTTCACTGGGGTGCATCCTACTAGCATTTTTTGTGCATTTGATTCCTTGTACCACAGCCACCTATTACTTGCTGACTCTTCATTCTTTTCGGACTTAAACTGTAATGCAGTGTAATTTTTATTTAAGAAATACAATATATTGCCATAAAACTAGATATGTTTCTTAGTATCTCTGGTGTCTACAACTTAGCTGTACACAGTGGGTGAGCCAGTGATGTACCCTTAACTTTGTTACATTGGTCCTCAGTAACTTCTAACCCACTGTGGTGATAAAATATTACAGATCAATATTGAATTATTGCGTTCTGTACTGTGTGTATAACAAACGTACTTGCCTTTTTGGTGTCATTTGATTACTCCCATCAATGTCTTTCACAGTGCTTTATGTATACTGCTTCGTCTCCAGTGTAGTGAAGACTGAAGAAAAGGCCGTAGTCTGCTGTGAGACTACTACACTGAGCATGTTTCTAGGATTTTTCGTATAGTACGATAAGCAATGTCAGCCAGTGATTTAACTTTAGATATATAATTTGTGTAAGGTGACTTAGCAGCTGTGTTGTGAGTGGTAGTATTAAAATTTGTTCCAGAGTTCCAGTGTGCCACAGCACTTAATGTAAGGTTCTAAATCACTGGTCTTCATTTAAAACTGTTTAGTGTTAAGTTGTTAAGGTAGTGTTCAAGTCTAGGAGTGAGTCCCCTTCTTGTCACATTCTCAGTAACAGTATAACATTGAAAGTTGGTCGAGGACTTCTAGAATGATGTGGCTGAGTTTGGACCAAAGGAGATCAGGATATGTTAGCCTAAATTAAGAGAGAGCATAACAAACTCATAGTAAATCAGACTGCAAAAATGATAAGAAAAGTTGGTCTCAGCTTGAAACCAGCAAGGCTGATGGCCAAATTAAACTGATGAACAGCAAGTGCCTACATCGAAAAGGGAGCAAAAAAGGGACATTTTACCATTATTTAAAAAACAGCACTAAAAACAAGAGCCGAGATACTCCAGGAGAGAAGAGAATGGGCATGGGGAACAGTGATGTATGATAACTTGAGCAAGCCAACACAAGTGTCAGGGGTAGTTGAAAATAACGAGTTTCATTGTAAGATTTGAAGTGGACAATTAAAGACATTTTAAGAGAGATGTGAACTATGTGACCAATAAATCGATTTTGGCAAGAGATTGGGATAAAAGTAGGGAAGACTACAACCTCTGTTACTAAGCAATATATTGTTTTACTCTTGTTTTAAGCTGCTAATTTCATTGTATACATTCACAACTGAATTATGAAAAATATGTTTTACACAAGGGAAGTTGGGATGCTCTACAACCTTGTCCAATCCCTTATGGAGGGAGAGGGCTCCTTTTCTCTCTTGATTTTTTTTGAAAAGCAGATATCGGGGTTAAATTAAGAGTTAATTGAAACAAGAAGGGTCAGGAAATATGCATAACTGGGAAAATGCCTAGAGTGCCATAACCAGTTGATTGAATGCATTTGTTCCTATTATTAACGGTTATGAAGCGTTAAAGGTAACTAGTTGTAAATAGAAGTCGCTGTAGATAGTTCTGCTCTTTAAGATTTAGTTATTTATTGACATTTGTTGACCGGGAAAGTCCAACTGGGTCAGGGACCCATTTTCAGTGGAGGCCCGGGCAGAAAAACTCCACAGGACATTATGTATGCACAGAATAATGACAAGTATTTTACAAGAATTTACAGTACAATATTGTACAATACAACATACTGAGAAAAATTATAACTTGTGGGATTACAATATCAGAAAGAAACAGTGTCATCTTCAAGAATTGTTTTTGTAAATATTGAATAGGTTGAAAGGTAAGAAAGGGAAATCAGCAGAAGGGTAGTTTTACAGGGTTGAGGCTTAGTATGATAGTTAAGGTTAGAAAGATAAATAGTAAGACTACAGTTGTTTAAAATAACTTTTAAATCAAGAGTTTCCTACTGGCTTTGAGGGGTAACAATTGAGATGAGCTAGAGGGAAGCTTAGAGAGTGAGATGGTTTATCTATTTGAATAGATGCAGGGGCAGACATGAGTATTTATATATAGCTTTTTACGGTGAGTTTAAATTTTTTGAAGCAGCCAGTGTTGTTTATGCTGGTTGGAAGTGAGTTCCAGAGTTTTGCGACAGTGTACGAGTAAAGACAGTGCCCAGCTGTTTTGTTTGGTACGTAGACAGTTATGAGTTGTTTGTTTTCAGAGCAGAAGGTTCTGGTGGGGCTGTAGGGTATTAGAATGTTCTTAGGAGGGCAGTTGTATGCGCTGTAGGCAATTTTTATGTGCTGTGGACAGTTGAAGGAGGTGATGTGAAAATTCCAGCCAGTTTAAGTTCTCTTATGGCTTGGCAGTGGTGCAAGCGGTAGGAGATGCCTGTGGCAACTTTGGTGATTTTATGGTAGCAGGACTGGAGGTTATTTTGTTGAGTTGAGTGCAGGTTAGTGAAAATGGGGGCACTATATAAGAGGGAAGGGAGCAAGTAAGTGTTGGCAAGAGCTTTTTTGGTGGTGCTGTCCGTGAAATGTTTGTCTGTATAGGGTTCCTAATTTGCAGTGGGTTTTTTAATGGCATTACAAATATGGTGTTCAAATGTAAGTTTATTGTCAATGGTAATACCTAATAGTTTAGCATACGATACAGTTTCAATTTCTGTGTTGTTCTGAGAGAAGATATGAAAGTCGGATGAGAGGGGTTTTGCTGCGAAGAGTAGAAGCTTTGTTTTTTTTTTTTTTTTGCATTAAGGAGTATTCGGTTAGCAAGGATTCTGTTGCGGTGAAGGTGTCATGTTTTTTGCTGGAGGTGTTGTAGATTATTTGAGGAGGAGGTTATGGTAGTATCATCTGCATATTGGATAATAGAGCTTAGACGAGAAGTAATGTGAAGGTTGTTGGTAAAAATGGTGGAGTAAAGGTCCAAGTACGGACCTTTGTGGTACTCCGTTGTGATTAGTTTCGTTTTGTGATAGAGTATTTTGCCATTTTACGCATTGTTGCCTGTTTGTGAGATGGAGGGAGGCTCGAAAAGTAAAATTAAAACATTTGTTTTTTTTTTTTTTTAAATGGATACATCTGAAATGGATGGAAAGAGCTTAAATGGTTCAAAATAGAAATAGCAAGAGGTTAAAGAAGGCCGTCTTCAGTATTATAAGCAGAAGTACAATTAGTGTACTTGCATAAGGATATAAAAAGAAAGGTTACAGGAAGTCCTCCGAATAAGAACTGCCATGGGGGTAACTAACAATGACAAATTCAGATATTAGTGTATTCAGCATGAGGTAAGAGTGCAATTTAACAACTGAAGGAGTAGGTCTCTCAAAAGTAGTTTGCAACCAACTTTGGGATGGATAGGAAATGCTGAGGCTGTGTCAACTTGGGAGCCATTACTACTGTCTTTTAGCTAATAGAAGCTAAATGTACATACAAATTGAAGTGGACCGAGATGGGGAGTTATGTTTTGCATTTTCTTTTTAATATTTAATACACAATTAATATTGAAATGTGGACAAATGAAGTCAGATGAGATCATAGGCAGCCAGGAGATTATTCTTGTTATACTGGAAGGAAGATGTTGAAATATGCAAAGTAGATGGTACATAGATGTCAGGAATACATATATTTGTGTAGTAGGTGTTCAGGTAGACAAAAGGGTAGCAATTTAAAAGGAAGAAATACTACAAAAAAGGAATAAGTAGCATAAAACTATTGAGCTGGCATATCGTTGCTTTAACAGACCAAGTAAAAAGAAATGACGTTCTCAAAGTGGTAAGGAAACATTGAGTAGAATTACTGGAGTTTGACTAAATGCATTTAGTTGATCAAGAACATGAAAAAAGTAGCCAGAAGGGGATATGATTGGGAATGAGCTCTAATTACAAAGGTACAAGGAGGAGGGGAGTATTGCTATTAAAAAGTAAAAACGTCCCAGTAAAAGATTGTGGGTAAAATGGAGGATAAGCAATGGAAGTATGCAGCATTTAAGGGTGATTTGAGACAGAGTGAGTATTGCCACGTGGTAAAATTACCACCTAAAATGATAGCAAATCCTTTCAGGCAAGTTATCTTAAAGGACTTCCACTAATTATTGGAATATGTTTTTTTTTTCTGAGAGGCACAGAGAGAGAGAGAGCAAATACAAAAAAAAATACTAAGTATCAGAAAGGAAATGTAATTAAAAAAAAAAAAGATTAGTGGCTTTAACAGCTCCAGGTAGCATATACTTACCTGACAAGACATCAACACTGGTCTACAGTAGATAGGGTTCCCTAACAAAGGAACATTGGGAATTAATAGGAGAGGAAAACACAAACCCAGCTGTAATATCAGATCATGCATATTCGATATTTGACCTAATCTTGACCAGAGAAACAAGGAAGGTGAGTCACTGGAGCTTTACCATATATTTAATAAATAGAGTCTTTGCAGAATGGATGTAAGAGCAAATATAACAGGGCTTTGACTTCATTGTGGGATCCATACAGACATGGGATGATATATAAAAGGAGAAATACAAAAAAGATCAGACAACATATGCTCTAGAACGGAGAGAGAGAACAAGAGAGGCGGAATACAACACTAACGTAAATTTAAAGAACTGTAAAAGAGAGTACCCACAATAACTGCACATGAGAAGATACAGTTTATAAACACCAGTAGGGGAAATACAATGACAGGAAGATTATTTTATTATTTATTTATTTTACATTTGTTGATCGGGCTAGTCTAACTGGATACATGTCCATTTTCAGTAGAGGCCCGGGGAGATAAGCTCCAAGATAGAACAAGTTTTAATGCAACAAGCAGCTTTGAAAGGAGTGTTATTTGCTAACACACCAGAGAGCATTATAGCCCTAGTGAGTAGACTGAGGCAACAAAATAACTAAATAGGCCAGTTTATCAAATGAGGGCCAAGATCAGAGGTGACGTAGCTAGAACCCTAGAAGGAACTACCAAGATCTTCAGAGATTGTTATGAAATCTTGTGTAAATCAGAGATGCAGCAAGAAGAGGAAGACGAGAGAGAGTAGACTACGATTAGTGTACTTGCATAAGGAGACAGAAAACTAGGGTTACTCAATGCCCCAGTGTAGGGCACTGGGAGGAATTACAAAAAAAAAGAAAGTAATAACAGAGAAGGTTGGACAGGGAAGGATAAGCAAGATTCAGGCAAGTCACCACAATCACATGTTCCATTGAGGTTTGGCAAAGTGGTGGGGACATGGTGTCAGTTTGGGCGAATTTAATGAACAGTATAATTGAGACAAACCGTTGGAGAAGGGGGATAATAGTGTGACCATATCCAGAGAAAGCAGAGCTCACGATGACCAAGCTCATACAGGCCAGTAATTAAACCATGATGTTAAGGAGGTTGTCTGCATTGGCTAGTCATCTGAAAACACTGATGCCTAATTTAATCCACAAAGAACAATATGGATTCATATGTGGAAGGAGTACGTTTGATGATCTGATCCCTAATGGTGATTCTGGAAGCTAATAATGGAGAGACACCAGTACAGTGAGTTTAGAGATGATTATGAAATCAAATAGATGAAAAACTGTTTGAACCTGTGGAATCGACATAACTTCTGCAGTACTAGAGAAAAGTAGGCTTATTGTATTAATTGCATAAGTGTGCACACCTTTAAACTAATACTTTGTTAAAGCACATTTTGCATTCAGTCTTCTTGGGTAGGAGTCTATCAGCATGACACACCTTGACTTGGCAGTATTTGCCCACTCTTCCTTGCAAAAGCGCTCCATATCTGTCATATTGTGAGGACATCTCTTGTGCACAGCCCTCTTCAAGTCACCCCACAGATTTTCTATTGGATTTAGATTTGGACTCTGGCTGGGCCATTCCAGAACTTTAATTTTCTTCTGGTGAAGCCATTCTTTTGTTGATTTGGATGTATGCTTGGGGGTCATTGTTGTGTTGAAAGGTGAGATTCCTCTTCATCTTCAGCTTTCTAGCAGATGCTTGAAGGTTTTTTGCCAAAAGTGATTGGTATTTGAAGCTGTTCATAATTCCATCCACCTTGACTAAAGCCCCAGTTCCAGCTGAAGAAAAGCAACTCCAAAGCATGATCCTGCCACCACCATGCTTCACTGTGAGGATGGTGTTCTTTTGGTGATGCGAAGTGTTGTTTTTGCGCCAAACGTGCCTTTTGGAATTGTGGCCAAAAAGTTCAACCTTGGTCTCATCAGACCATAGCACATTTTCCCACATGCTTTTGGGAGACTTAATGTATTGTTATGCCAGTTTTATCCGGGCCTGCATGTTTTTCTGTGTAAGAAAAGGCTTCCGTCTTGCAACCCTACCCCATAGAAAAAAAAAACAAAAAAAAAACTTACTGCGACCTGCACGGCAACTAGAGATAAAAACAAACTTTAAAAACTTTTTAAAAAACTATATGTTTATTCAATGAAACTACACAGGTAAGTGCTTTTGCATTAAATTAACTAATGCTTCATCAGACATAAGAAAACTTCATAGGTAGGTACTAGGCTATTTGCCTGAGAGCATTTATAAGCCTTGCCAGAGTGTGTCGGCTTTCGCCGCTCCATTGATTAACTAAGCATCTGTCAAGCAGAGCCAGTGAAGTGATCCCAGGGGTGTATTTTCTGTTACCCATCCACTCTTCAAGGCTTCTCTTGAAGAGTGTTAGTGAGGGGCTCTGCCTAATGTAGTTAGGAATTTTGTTCCAAAGCATGGGGAATCTCTGTGACAGGAATCTATCCATCCAACATGTTCTATTTATTGTTGTGGCAAGGTTTAGCTCACTAGAGTGCGTGGCTCGCAATGACTTGGATTTCTTTAGGTGGAGCATGTCCATCAATTCTGAGTTGGACATGGCTTTGTAAGTCAGGCAGAGATCATCTCTGAGTAAGCGATATGCCACGGAGTACAGCCGGAGTTTTTTCAGTCGGGCTGCATAGGACATATGTTTGAGGCCAGTAATCCTCTTGGTGAGGTGCTTTTGTGGTCTTTCCAGCTGTTGGAAGTGTCTTGTGAGGTACATCCCAAATGGGGCATTGTACTCTATGATGGGTCTGATTGATTGACGAGTAGAGGGGCACTATAACCTCTTTATTTCTAGATGTGAACCCCTTAGTAATTAGATGGGCCACATAAAAGGATTTCCTAACTACTTTGGCAATATGATTGTCAAAGGAGAGATTACTATCTACCTGGGTCCCCAGATCTCTTATTACCTCTTCTGTATTAAGGGGGCTGCCACCTATGTGGTAATTCATGGGTGTTTTGTTTTTCCCAAACGGGATGACTATGCATTTTTTGGCATTTAGCTTGAGGCCATGACTTTGACACCAGGTGTCTGTCTCAGTAAGGCCTTTTTAAAGGATGTCCGTGTCAGCCGGAGAGTCAGTTATTTCTCCCAGTTTGCAGTCATCGGTGAACTTGGTTAGCCATAGTCCTCCTGTGTTTCTGAGAAATATATGCCGAACAGTAGGGGTCCCAGAATCGAGCCTTGCGAGACATCACTTGTGACTGGTTTAGAGTCGGACCTGGAGCCCGCTATTCTTACCGTGTAAGTTCTGTCTGTAAGCCAGTTGGCAACCCATCTTGTGACATATGGGTTTATGTTCAGGCTGGTGAGTTTTTCTAGAATACCCGAGTGAGGAATGGTGTCGAACGCCTTGGCGAGATCAAGGTAGGCTATGTGAACCACATTTCCCTCGTCTGTGGCCTTGGTGACTGTCTCGAAGAAGTCAACCAGGTTTAGTAGGCATGATCTGCTCTTAACAAAGCCGAACTTGGTCTGGTCAAGTGTTTGGATGTTCCCAATGTCTTTGTTAATGAGTTCCATGATGATGCGCTCCATAGCCTTGCAGACCAGGCTAGTCAGGCTTATGGGGCGATAGTTACCAGGGTCAGTTGTGGCCCCTCCTTTGTGGAGCGGAATAACCATTGCTGTGTGCCATTCTATGGGCACGTAGCCTGTGGAGAGGCTGAGGTTGAACAGCATGTTTGGGTGGGGGGTTAGTTCATGTAAGATGCAGCCTGGGACACCATCTGGCCCTATTGAAGCTGTGTTTTTGGCTTTTGAAAGGGCTGTTTTCATCTGTGCTTTTGTGATTTCCGGGACACTGCACTTTTACGGTATTGTTGTGGGCCCGTTTGAAGGTGAGAGGGAGGTGAATTTTTTGCACTGAATCTATCTGCCAGGATGTTGGCAATATCAGTAGGTTCAGTATATTTTGTGCTGTTTCGTACTAGCTCAAAGCATATCTGTGAGTTGCCACTTAGATTCTTGACATAGCTAAAGAAGGCTTTGTGGTTATCTTTTGAATCCTTGACTATTTTTCTTTCGAAGTTAGCCTTGGATGATTTTATGAGGGACCCTAGTTTCTTACTGATACTGATCAGGGGTGTCTTTCCTTCTTGGGATTTGCTTTTTTTCTGAAATAGTTTCCTCCTTCTGTTGTATAACCTGTTTATGGCAGGGGTCCACCAGACTGGTTTTCCTCTCTTAGGGGAGTGAGTCTTAGTTTTGCTAGGGATGGCACGATCCATGCATCCTTGTAGGTGCTCATAGAGTGCAATTGTAAAGGATTCTGCATCTTGGGCAGTGTTATCCTTTAGCGTGGGGGCTGTGAAACTTACCACCTCTGCCTTAAGTAAGGTGAGGTTTGCTTTAGAAAATTTTTTCACTGTGGTTTCCTTGGTTGGGGGTGGTGGTAGTGGGGTGTGGATATCCAGGGTGATTAGTTTATGGTCTGATCTAACCAGTGATGGGTTGACATCTGGTATGGAACACCTGTCACCCATGTTGGTGATGACCAGGTCCAATATGTTGTGGCCTTTGGTAGGGGAGTTTACCAGCTGATCCAGGGCATTTGAGTTGATAAATTCCAGGAAGCACTGAGCCTGGGAGTTTGGACTCAAGTAGTTTTCCCAGTTAATGGTAGGGTAATTGAAATCGTCCAATATTAGGGTGTTCAGTAGGACCTTCGTGTTTTCTAGTGTCTCCAGAAAGGAGGAGTGGGGGTCCTGGGTCATGGAGGGTTTGCAGATTTGCCCGATGTTAGTTGCACATGGATGATCTCAGAGGTATCATGCTGCACCACTAACATGGAGGTGTGGGTATCTTTGATGAATATGGATACACCCCCTCCTTTTGTGTTTTGGTCCGTGTTCTGTGGCCAAAATGTGTGGTATGAGTTGTAGCCCAGTAGTACTGGAGTGCTGTCTGGAGCCTTGAACCAGGTTTCAGTTACTGCACAGATGTCGACGTTCTCCATACTTAGGAGTGCTTCGAGCGCATGCATTTTGAGATTTAAACTCCTGGTGTTGAGTAGCATAACTCTCATTTTTTACTTGTGCTGTTTACGGTGGTGGGTTTGAATTTTGAGCCTTGCCTAAAAAAGGCACGATGGGGGCAGCAAGAGCCTTGGTCAGTATTCGAAAGCCAAGGGGTGACAGGTGCAAGCTGTCTCTTGCGAAGCAACACGGCTTGTCGAGCATGTCATCCCAGGCTGACAGACACTGGATCCCCTTTAAATGACACCAGAAGCTTAGCCAGTTGTTGAAATTGATCATTTTTTTTTCTTTATACTGAGGTATCATTCTTGGTGAGGGCAGTATGCTACTCAGGGTCATACCCGCCTGGGCTACATGATCAGAGAGCTCTTCCATGTCTCTTTTCATGTAGTCCAGGGAGGTACGTCTCAGGTCATTCACACCAACATGAACAATGACACAGTCATATTTGTACTTGTTCTGGAGTGACCTGAGTGCTTGTGTTATGTGGCGGATTCTGGCTCCCGATAAGCAGCTAACAGTAACATTCTCCTTGTCCAGCCTAGTGAGTGGGGCGTCAGTGGGCCTGACTATTGAGTCACCTGTTACTAGTGTGTTAGGTATGTTATTTCGCCTTAAGGGCTGTGATTGTGCGGCACATTGATTTTGTGTTTTATGTGTTGTCTGGTTTGTGATGGGAGGTGCAAATTTTGTGGGTGTCTGCTTTGGAGCTCTCTGATGCTTTTGCATGTTTTTATTTAGAGCATCCTTGTATGATTTTGTGTATTTATGTGTATATTTTGCCAGTGCCGGTTTAGTAGGTCTGTGTGAGGCTGGAGGTGTGGTGCAAGGGTTAACCTTCTCCTCATGACTGTGTTGTTTTGGGTGGAGAGACCTTAGCCTCCACTTGGCTGTATAATTGCATCTCTTGCATATGTTAGTGTTTTGTGGTAGGAGGAGAGAGCTGTCTGTGTACATGAAGCAGTTGTAACATTGCCTCAGGATACCCAGATTCACCAGCTGGACTGGAGACTACACCTGAAGTTGCCCTTTGGTCATGCTTGAATAGTAGGGTGAGCTGCTTAGTCACTTGGTTGGTGAGGGGTGGATAAAGAGCCTTGCCCTGCTGGGCAGTCAAGTGTTGGGGTATATTAGTGCTTACTATTTAGGTCTGATTAAGTGCTGGACTGTAGGATGCTTTTTAGTGCTTAGGTTGAGAGTTAGACTAGTTTCAAGTGAAAAACTGAAGAGGAGACTTAGTGGAGCCGGGAAGAATTTAATCCTAGCTAACCGGTGCTGCCTGGCGCACTAAACTGTGCAAACGCGGTTTTTAAATTACTAACTTCTGGGCTGGAACCACTCCTCCAGGGACAGATGGCTGCTCAAAGTTCCCCTCTCTCACAGGTGAACAGAGAAACTTCCTTCTATCCAAGTAAGGTATGGGCAACTCAGAAACCTGTAACACAGCCCTGAATTCAGCACTAGCCTGAAAACTGGACTGAGTCTCTTAAATCCAAAAGCATCACTTCCTAGCTCATTAATGCATATTCAAACTGACATAAGAACAGAGAAATAATAAATTACCAAGGATATTCACAGTCTCAACAGCAAGCGCTTATACAGAGTACGCCTCTTAACAATTCATACAGTACATAAAATTCATGCAAACTGTGCAGAACAAAAACTACTCTAAAACCATTACAGTAATCTCCATAAACTCTATAATAATAATAAAATAAATACATATATTTTTATCTCCATAAATTTTTCTAAACTCTGAAATAAATCAGCGTTGGGAGGGGGCACATTTTAAGGACAGGTTTCAGGGACATGAAATGAATCCAACCTGGTGGTTTAAAAGATTGTAACTCAAGTATCCACCTTTATTCTCTAGCTTCAGTAATATTTTTAACATTTCCCCTGCAAACACCTAACTTAACAGTCCCCAAAACAAAAAACTTGAACATATGATGAACAGCAAGTGCATGATTGTCTCTGACATTCCTGATCTCACCTAGGTTTTCAAGGATCCTATCTTTGAAACACACTCGTTTTACCAGTATAAAAGTCAAAGCATTCTTGGCAAAACACATAGTAAACCACATTGACTGTTCTACAGTCAGCATAAAAAGAGAAATCTATGGTATGCTTCAATATCGGGTGCTCAAAAGTGTGGCCAGAATATATATAATAGCATGCTCTGCAATTCCTACATGGAAAAGTGCCAGAGTGTGAAGAATTATACAAGTCAACACAGTCTGTATTATTCCTATAGCAGAGCTGTCTTTTCAGAGAAATGCCATTATGAAAATCTGTCCTTAAAATGTGCCCCCTCCCACACTGATTTATTTCAGAGTTTAGAAAATTTATGGAGATAATAACAATAAAAATATATATTTTTATTATAGAGTTCATGGAGGGTAGTGTAGTAGTTTTAGAATAGTTTTTGTTCTGCGCAGTTTGCATGAATTTTTTGTATTGTATGAATAAGCGCATGTGTTTTATAGTGCTGCTGTTTTGAACTAGGATTGAAGTTTTCTGTGATGTCATTGTTGAGATGAACTCTGTATCAGCGCTTGCTGATGAGATCATAGGAGATTACTAGGCTATTGACCTGGAGGTCATTTTAAGCATAGCCGTTTCAACCCAATGTAATACAGTAGAGGTACTAGTCAGTATCCAAGATTGCATTTAGTGATGACTGCTCATGTCCAGGAGGGTTGTGGGTGCTATCCCTGGTAAGAATTTATGGTGCCCCCATCCACTCATCCAGGTTCCTCTTGAACAGTGTTAAGTTAAAAAATGTCACGTGCTCCCCATCGGGGAATTGAACCACGGTCTCCCAGGTGACAGGTGGGGATACTCGCCACTATGCTACAAGGAAGATGGTCAAAATTATCTGTCATAAGAGGGATTTGAACCCACACTGTTATGTGGAGACCAGAATTCCCATGACGCATGGAAGGAGATTAATCCTTGAGTCTGCCGCCTTAGACCACTTGGCCATCCTAACATGCACTATCACCCCATCAGTCTCCAAGACTAGAATCAAGGTCATTTTTTAGTTTAAAAAAAATTACAAGAAAGATCTCAGACTGGTAAATAACCATGTGTGCCTTAAATAACTGTGTGTGTGTGTGTGTGTGTGTGTGTGTGTGTGTGTGTGTGTGTGTGTGTGTGTGTGTGTGTATATGTATGTATGTATGTGCATATATATATATATATATATATATATATAAAAACACCAATTGATTGAATACAGCTGGTCGATCAATACCCTGCCTGGGTGGGGGGAGGGATATGTATTAAGCGGTGTTCATTTAGATTAATGAATGACTGGTAGTAAAGTGAGACAGTGGTCAACACTGGGTTTTCCCTGTTCATCATAAGTATAAATGCCACTTCTTGTATGTTAATGGCATGAAAAAATACAGCAGAGTTGATTCATAGGAAAGTACGGAAAAGCTGGGAATAATTTACAGGATTAAAGGAGTGGTCTAACCCAAATCAGCTTAAATTCAGTGGATAATGATTTGCAGCAAACTAAGGGAGAAGTATTCCATTTTAACAAAAGCATCTGCAATGAGAGATTGGCCGAGGAAAGGGGTAGTCGTGTACTGTGATTAAAGAGTAAGCTAACTGTATGGCAAAAAACAAAGTAGGCTCTTGAGAGTTGGTTTTGCTTAGAGTCCTCACTCGTTAAAAAAACGAATGTCCATTTCTTTTATTGTCTACTTGTAATATTCCAGTTGTAGATGTAGATTCTGAAGGTTTAATTGCAATGATATAGGTACGGTAGATGAAGCTCAAAATAGGGCAACAAAACTAGTGTACTTTCCCTACCACAAGCCATGTAAATACAAATAAAAAAGAAAAGCAGATGGGAATGATTATGGTACCAGAAGGAAGTCTGTGGACTCCAAGCAGGTTGTAACATTTCTGTTCTTTGCTTCAGAAAGTGCAGTGGATATTTAGAATTTGGTGTCTGGAACAGATACTAGGTGTTTGCTATGTAGAATGTGACGATAAACTTTAAGTAGGATCTAAAGCTTATCCACTGGGAAGTGGACTGTCTGGATGAGCAGTCCTCACATGTCATCAGAATGTGTGTCTGTAACTGTCATGCACAGTCAGCAGTCTGTTGCTAGTGTGCCATTTCATATAATGCATTAGTGCAATTTTTGTGTTGGTGAGAACTAAATTCATTTCTGTTTTATTTGTAATTCTTAAAACTGTATGTATGTACGTGTGTGTCTATATAAATATATATGTGTATATGTATATAATGTATACAATTATAGTTTTTTTTTTTAGAGTAACCATTTATTTCCTTCCTTTCTATTCCAGGCATATATTAGGTTTACTGGAGCTCCAGTGAAATTGAATCATGTTGATAATACATGGAAGACATCAACAGGTAGTTTTTGAGCATTTGTTTCTCCCTTCTGAAGTGCTATACAGACATTTATTTTACTGTACGAGCAGTTTGGCATTTGACAAGATACATGTTTATCACCTTTCTCACATCTGTTCAATATTCCCTGAGAATACATTTAGTGCCTTCTCTGTGTATTACTAAAACCGTTCATCTTCATGTAGTGCAGATTTAAAATTATATACTCCGGATTTTGTACCTATTTATTTCAGGTTATTTGACAAGTAAATGAACTTGTCCAAGAAACTCTCTTCAGTCGTAAGCCTCACGAAAACCTACATATATATTGTAATAAAGTTTGACGAGTTGAATACGTACAAATGTGATAACAGTATAACAGTTTGAGTTGTACTGTTTACACTAAAATGCGATGTACATATTAAGTTTATAATGACGTGTTCAGAGGAAGAATAAGATTAATAGTATTGAATTTAATGAGGAGAAGTAAGTGGATGCATAAATGAGAGTTAAGTTGTTAAAACACTACACTGAAGGTATAAAACGCAGAGGAGTAACTGTTGGAAATGTGCATAACAGAAGACAGGTAGAACTAGAAAGGATTTTATACTAGAAAGGATTTTATTTTTTCAAAGAAGTTAAGTAGAAATTAAAGGAGGCTAGTCCATACCAATGAAACATTAACAACTAGTAGTTTGAGTAATGTAGTAGAGCAAGAATGTTAGAAATCATTTAAGGTAGGCAAGTGACCCAGTTTCAGGAGAAAGATTTTAGGGAGTACTATTAAGCAACTGTAGTTAGTTTGTTAAGTAGTGGTGAGAAAAAAAAACTGCAAAATTCTGTAAATTGTTACGGAAAATAGTGGAGTCACCCTTTCTATGACTGGAAATGTTTTTGTGAGCACAATCATTTATTAATAATAAAAAAAAGGTAATGAAGCTACATATTTTATTTTATTTGTGGATGTATAACTTGCACATCAATATTTTTAAATAATATTCTAGTTTTTTGTATCTTTTTTATTGCAGTGGGACTTCATGTATCAGGGATTTAAAATCTGGCAAGTAGAGTGCAAGCTTGAGTTTAGTGCCAGGTGTAATTGGAAAGAAAGGTAAGGTTTGTGTAATTTTAGCTGTGAACAAAGGTAATATTTTCCCAAATAGTGTAATATTGTTAAGGGTGCTAATGTCTGCAAAGTACTAATAAGAGAGTTAGTTGTAGAGAAATTAATGCGCAAGCAGTCATTGTGGAACCACATGAAGACCCTGTCAAAGTCCGACTGTTAACTGTTTGGATTTCTGGGATGGCTTTGCCCATCTTTTAGTATGAGGGATGATATTAGCATAAACAATTAAATGGGTTGGATTAGAATGAAGGCTTTTAATGAGTCAGGATAGAGCCTTGATTGCCTCTGGATGTAGGAGTTCATATTGTAGAAATGATCTCTCCATAGTAGGCTTTCTGTCTGTGCCGGATAATGGCTGTTCAGTAAAGCTTATAATTGTAAAATTGTTAAGAAAGCATGTACTCTAAACTTTGTCGAAGCCTATTTTGGATCAGTGAAGACTTCCCCTATGAATAGGCCCTTTCTGTTTTAAGAAGCATGTTAGCAGTAGCCTGAGTAAGAACTGTAATGATAAAGACAAGGCAAAAACTATGCCGAGTTAAGTTGGTAATGAGCTTCTATAGAGCTTATCTGTAAACTATTTTTTCAAACAGTTTAGCCAAACATGTAGGATTTGAAATGGCTCTGTTGTGTTTGGTGCTGGAAGGCCCAATGACTTTAAACAGTGAAATAATTTGTTTTCTGTTTTGTAGACATCAGTGATAATCCCTGAATATAGGGAGAGGTTACAAGATACAGGAGAACTGTTTAATAATATATATAAATTGCCTTCTGTGAAATGTTGGGTGTTCTAAGGGACATCGTATTGTAGTTTAATAAAAGTTGTCATGGAGATTGTTCAAAAGTAAAGAAATTTAAAATTGATGTGAATTTCTGTTTGCCATTATAATTGGGTAAGAGTGGACGAGAGACTGAGTATTGGGGATTTTATATGGTCTTAGCACATTTTCGCTATTAACAATGGAGTTGGTTTGGTTTTGATCATTAGATATACCATAGTTTTGTGTGGGGAAGGAAGAAAATACTAAAGGTATGTAACATATATAGATGATTATGGATTTTGAGCAAAATGCTCACTGATTTTGTGGTGGGTTCCACATGAGCACAGTTTAAAAGCCATTTTTTCTCACAAACTAAGATGATGCTTTAACTTATAAAGTAACGACTTGTGACAGTGAGTCTACAGTAACATTACTGGGCAGAAGGCTGCTTGGTTAAATCTTAGCTTGAAAGTGAAAGAGATTTGCCGAATGTCTGACATTTAACATCAAAGATTAGCAGTGTGTCTACATCAAGTTCTCATATCTAGCTAAAAGGTAGTCCATTTTTTTCATCAAATTGCCTTATCCTTCTTCTGGGGTAGTGTGCACTTGGTAGAAGCCTGCATGTAGCTTGGGAGTTGAAGTTACTAGTTTACTTTCTAAGTTGGTACATTCTTGTAAGAATTTGGGGATACACAGAATGTAGTATTTCAGTCAGCAGTTTGCTTGCTTGGTATGGAGCATGTGTTGAATAACTATTAGTTGCTAGCTTTCATGAAGGAATAATCTCCCTAAGCCATTTTACAATGTGCATGATTTTCTAAAAAGAGAAAGCCAGTATTACTTTCAGCATGAAGATGACAGGCTACAGAAGAGATTACACCAAGTCATCCAGCATGGAAACATTAGGGAGTTTGCGCTGTATCTGATGTAAATATGTACAGAACCCTTTTCTGTTTGCCAAGTGTCGAGTTCACCAAGGGGTTGCTCTCTGAATAATGTGTTTCGGAGTTTTTTTAGAGAATGAGTTGGAGGAAAGTTTAAATAATAGTTAGCTGGGGTTTTGGTAGGACCCCCTCCCACTTTGTAGGAAGGGTCTTCTAACTATGCATCTAAATGTAGAGGAGAGAGAAGTAGAGAGAGACTGACTTCTGTTAATGTTTAGGTGGTGTGGTGGATGTGTTTAACGTTGTGGTTCAATAATCCAAGTTTCAGTCATAATCGGTGGTAAGCCAGCTGTGTGATGTACATGGATAAAGCACTGACTGTATCCCCAGATGATAGGAGTTTGAGTACCAACCTAAACAGTAGAAGTGTTTAGCAATGGTAATGAGATGGCAAATGCCAGCCCTCTCATCCTTCACTCCCCCAGCAGGAGTGCATTCTGGAGAAGAGACCAGAACTATGTTCCATATGCACATGGACTTGAGACTTGTGAGCCTGAGCAAGGAAGGTTTGACATGCAGCTGTGTAAATTGAAAAGTTGCAGTGTGTGCACCTGTCCTGTACACTATATAGCAAGCAATGTACCACTCTTGCTAGTCAGCAGGGTAGTGTACATATCATATAAAATCCTAATTTTTGCCAAAGAGAATGAAGCAGTGTGCCCACACCTAGCTTCCCTGCTTAGCCCTTGTATTGTGTGGTTTCTGCACCTATGTTTCTTCTGTGTGATAGTAGCC
This sequence comes from Protopterus annectens, assembly GCF_019279795.1. Classification (NCBI taxonomy): domain Eukaryota; kingdom Metazoa; phylum Chordata; order Ceratodontiformes; family Protopteridae; genus Protopterus; species Protopterus annectens. The sequence goes on from NC_056730.1 coordinate 37,905,666, forward strand.
CTGGTCTGGGTGGTAAACAGAACTTGAGGGCCAGAGAGAGCAAGAGCAATTACATAGTATTTCTGATCAATCGGAGCACCACTGAGGCATGAAAATAAAATTTAACAAAAATCCTAACCTCTCTTCACTGTCTCATGGAGGCTGCATGTTCTCCTTTTATCTGTGTGTATTTTTTTCTTCAGAACCCTGACTGTGTCCTGTTTTTAATTAAAAAAAAAAAAAAGCACATCATCTGATGTGGACTGTGTAACATCCACATGTATTGGGTTTACCTTTATGCGCCAGGTCATAGCTGAACATGATCTGTAAGGTATTTGCTCACTTACTCTATTAACACACAGCCAGGTGTACCACAAAGTGTAAGTCTGGTTCATACACAGTTGGCACTGCAAGTTTGTAAATGGAGTACCTCTAAATCTTTCAGTTAAATAAATAAATAAATAAATAAATAAATAAAAAACATTTATTGCAAGAGTGTTATTGCTCCTATGAAAATGATGTCTGAGGTCATGGAGGGAGACGAGAACAGATGCTTGTGTTGCCGTGATCAGCTCAGTGGGCAGCTATGCAGCCAAAGGCCAGCAGTGATTGGAGCAACTGCATGATTTGTGGATTCTCTCATTGGTGGCTGAGACATTGCAAAGGAGTATAGCCGATAAGTCAGAGGGTCTGTCCGTAGAGGAAGTAAGAGTGTCCAGTATGACCCATTTAATACCTAGATACTCTTTCTACATAACAGGATATCATTTCTCCATGGTGAATAACTTACAGCTGCTGTACATGATCAGACAATCCTGGTTATGGTGGTTTAAGGTAGTGAGGCTTCCTGATCTGTATCTTAGGCTTCTGTTTGCATGACTAACTCCTATCAAACTAGGTGTGACCAAAGCTGACTGTGCACAAAGATCTTTTTGCAAACAGAAAACTTTTGTCTTTGTCCTCAGTCCATTTATAACTGTTACAGCACTGTTTATAACAGGGTCAGCAAGGGTGTCAGAATGTGAAATAAACTACTTAGTAGTAACTGGCCAGATCCAAGAATGCCAGCAATTGGGTGTTTACCATTGGCTGAGGCCAGACTTGGATGGTTGCAGCCTTTTTTACATGTGATTTTACAAGGTCCCTATCTATGGTGTACCCCAAATAACAGGCTTATTCCAGGCTAGTGCCACACTTTGCTGGATTGTCTATCAACTTAGCCTACCTGAAGGATTGTCTGTCAGCTTAGCTTCCCCTAAAGGAGTCTAGTATTATCAGAACCTTTACCATGTAAAATTGAAAAGCCAAATGTGGATAGTAGATGTACTTTTCCCTGTAGGGATGCAACTGTATAAAGTCTGTGGAGCTGTGAAAGCATATCATTTGTTGAAATATTGTATTTGTCCCATGGAACATGTATGAGGGTACTGCATAGTGGAAAAAGCCATCTTCCCTTTTGCACTTGTTGAAAAGGTACTATCCAATAACCATTTGTGAGGTCTGTGGTCATTATATACCTGTCTTAAGGGTGAGTGCCAAATTGGTAAGGAGATTAGCTGCCCCAAATCATTATTAAATGGTTGCTGTTATCTGGTTTGAGCACCAGCAAAACAGATTTACTTTTATTTATTTTTTTGTTGATCATTTAGTACCCATAGGGATTTATTTGGTTCACTGTGGGATTCTCCCTAGTGTCAGTATATTCTTTATCACCTATATTTAATCCTGTTTCTCTTCCTGGTGTCTGTAAGGTAAGAGTTTCAACTTTTCACATTTGTCACAGTATCTTTGATTTTCTCATCCTTACAAAGAGGAAACTTTGTTCTTAGTTTTGCTACTAGACTTTCACCTCCCTCCCTTTTTCTGATGAGTAAATAGTGTTTACAATAGCTTTACCTCTGGTTCCTAGGTGTGACCCACATCCTGGCTCTAGTTAGATGAAACCACCGTACTTTTAGCCCAGAGATTTTATGACCTTCATAAAGTAAACTTGTTGCTTTGTCTGTCGTGTTAGGATATCTTTTATTTTACTGGTTCATTTTTGTCCAACAGCACCACTTCATAGGATTCCTTGAAAGGTGTCCAGGAACTTGTTTACTTTGGTTAATATAAAAATTGCACAGACCCTGGAAAAAAAACTCCATGACCTTTTTACCTCCTTATTACTTTGGGCTCAAGCCTTGTTAGTTCCTTCTCTAAAGGTAGCACAGTTTGTAACCTTTTACATTTGAGCCACATGTACCACTACACTACAATGAAGAGACCTTTCCTGTTTCCTGGTTTCCTTTGCTGTATCTCCTAGTCCTATTAGCTGAAACCCATGTAATATTTGAAAGGGGGGGTGGGTAGTAGGGACTGTTACATTATGAATGGGAAATAAGACACATGGTACTACTTGTTTACAAGTTTTCCATTTTTGATCTTTTACTTTATGTAAATAGTTTATTGAACTGTGCAGCCAGCTTTATCTGCTGCATATTGTACACTGATATCTGCCTGTTTGACCTTGCAACATAAATGGAGGTACTCCTGATCTGCCTGGATTTGTTAAGGTATCGCGACTCTGTTGTTGCCTTAATATCTGATATCTTTGGTGAGATGACTTCAGTGTAAAGTGACAATCTAAGATCTCTGGTATTCATTTGATGTCCTTTGTCCAATTTGGTGAATATCATATTGGGTCCATTAATCCCTTCCTAAATAGTGTTTGTAGGCATAGGTAGTATGGGACAGTGTTGGAGAACTGCACTGACAGTTTGGTCAAAGAAGGCGCGGAACCTTCTCACTGCAGCGTAAACCACCAACCAAAGGGAATGTCTGTTAATTTTCCCTTTATTTTCGCTAATCCTAGGTGATGACCAATCATTTGGCTGTGTAATAGTCTGACTCTTAATTTTCTATTTACTTGTGGTACGAAAAGGTCATTGACATTCTTTTCCTTTCTTTTTAGTCAGCCTGTAAAGTAAATTGTTGTCTGCTTTGAAATACAGAAAACTGGAAGTATGGTTCCCAAGTAATCTATTGTTTCAAGGTGCATCTTCCTACTGAGCTGCCTTAAAGGTAAGTACCTGACTTGGTGGTTAGTTGGTTTAGGCCCTCCCACCTCCAACTGTCTGTTGTGATTGGGTTTTGCCTGCTGTGCTAAGAAAATGTCATACACCCTCTATGATTGCTTCCTATTTTCATTCAGAGGTTCCTTCTGTAAACACAACAAGGAAAAACTCTTGTCATCCTATTTCCTGCTTCTGCTTGACCATCTAACTCCAGCTATCCTTGGAGTAATATGGAATTAAAATACGGAAGGATTCTTGCACTTTATTAATTTGTTTACCATCTGGACATTGCTGCAGTTCTCCATACCCTCTATTAAACAAAGATGTGGTAGGAGGATAGTCATTCCTGTCCCCTTGTACATACAATACAGTCACCTTGTGTCTTTAACTAAGCAAATGTATGTTGAACATCTGTTTGGAGACCAGGATAACTTCACTCGCCATACTCCCAGAATCTAAGCGCTTCTAGAACATTTCTTTCCATTCCCAGAATTTTTAAATGTCTGCATTGGCACGCAGGATTATCAACTTATTTAGCCTTATTTTTGTGAAATCCTTGCCCCTTCAGAACAGAACAGTGATTTTGCCACTTCTTATAGGTTGACTGTGTGTGTGTTTATATGTATATTAAGCAAGAGATCTAGATGTGTGTGTGTATGGATGTGCATATATATGTGGGTCTGTCTGTGTGTGTGTGTGTGTGTGTGTGTGTGTGTGTATATATGTGTATATATATATATATATATATATATATATATATATATATAATGTGTGTAATATAAAAATATTGTTTTTTTATATATAACACACACATTAGCTATATGCGTGCGCACACACTGTATGTGTGTGTTTGTTTATTATTTGATAACTGGATAGATGGATTAGTTCCAGGACTTTTTCATTTCCACCATGGTCAGTAGGCCTTCTGCTGCTGAGAGTGCAGACTGATTTGCCCACCTTTTGACAACAATGGGTCTTTTATTAAAAAAGTAGTTTTCTGTAGTGCTGCAGCATGAGTGGGCGGTTTGCTGACAGGTTGTAACCATGTCTTAGCCAAATGTAATAAGCAGGACAGCGGGGATTTTATGACTTTTGTAGCTGAAAATGTCCTTTGCTGGAATTAAGTCCTAATGTAGCATTCACTTCCAAGTTTGAACTATTATTTCGGTGATATGGTGCAGTCTGATTGGAGGTCCAGCTATGTCTACTGAGGTTCTTTGGTGTGGAATGGGTCCACTCAGCAATTGACCATGCTTGTCATTTATCTGTGTACTTGAACGTCAGGAATGCTTTGGTGTATTCCCTGAGATGTTCCTTTTTTTAAAGAAAAAAAAATGAACAAGCACAGGAATCTTTCATTCCAACCTCACCACCATGAGTGTTGAGAAAAAAATAAAAAATGGAGAAATTAGTGGTCTTAAAACTTTGTTGATGTACTCAGTCACAGTAGTTTCCAAAAATCATGAAACCCAGGTAGTATTCCAAAGCAACAAGCCTTTATTCGTCTCAGATAAGCGATCCTCAGTAACAAAAAAATCTGAAATATTTTAACAATGTTAAACATATCAGCTTTTATATAATTAGAAGTAGGTGTGGAAAAATATATATTGTTTAATTTTAAACCAGCCTATTCATGGTAAACCATGTAAACAGGGCCGTAAAAGTGCATTTTAGAACAGCAAGTATCCACTACTATTGATTTGATCAAACTAAATTCCAGTTAAGGAAACACTACCTATTTATTCGTAACCCACATTCTGAGATCAGGTATTAAGAAAAGCATAACATATACATAAAGAGTTTCAACTAAAATTGTTTTCAGCTAACTAATGTAGTAAAGCCTTCATATGGTCAAGTCGCTAGCCTGCATTATTCTCTCATCACTAAAGGCAGACTTGGTAGGATCCTCTCCGTTTGTAGAGGTGAAAGTGTGCCTGCCGGCAATTAGGTGATTGAAGACCCCTAACAAGTCCAGTAGCAAGAAGGTATTTGACTTGGTGTTTATGGTAATTTCTGTGGTCTTTTGGGGGACATTTATGGGAATCTGTAGCTAGCAATGAAGTAATAGTTGGATTTATTAAGGCTGGTTTGGATCTGTAAGAGCTCCAAGTTAGGGTTGTGGGTAATTTGGTGTAAAGTGATGGCGTGGCTGACCCAATACAGATATTCTTCCACATTTACTGAAGAGCCTGATGGTATAATGTGTGCTAAACCCTAATATAGTAGGGGAGTTATGGTGTTACAGTGAAACCTTGTTTTGGTGAGTGTGTTCAGGTTCATAAGTTCATAGGTAAGTACTAGGCAGTCAGTTTGCAGACCCTTACAAGCCCTGCAAAGATTCAGAAGTTCTCTCCATCCTGAAGGAAAGCAAGCTATGATAAACTGGGGGAGAATTTGAGTTTGTCCATCTAATTATCTGTTTACTGTGAAAGTGGCAAAGGTGCTACTCTGCTTTACATATAATAGAAGTTTGTTCCAGAGGTGAGGGATGCATTGAGATATGACTCTGTCATGCCAGTGTGCCATATTCATCAATTCATGAAAGTTTAGTTCCTTTAACTGTTTTTTGAAGAATATTTGTCATGGAAAGGAATCGGAAGTTGAAGAGAGAGATCATACATGTCTGAAAAAGTTAGACACAGATTTCCCATGGAGGACCGTGTAAGAAATCAAGTGCTGATAGATGTCCATATGCCATATTGTGCCACAGAACAGGCTGCTAGAGCAGCAGGATCTGGTATTGCCAGCTCTTGGCATTCTTATCTCTGGTTGTCTCAGTTTGCCAGGAATACAACAGTGACCCTTTTTGGATTCCCTTTTAATGGTTCTGAGGTTACAGAGCACCTTCGGAAAATGAGAACAGTCACAATCCCTTACAACTGATGTATATTCACAGTAGACCACATCAGCAGTAGCGGAAGGATACTTGGGAGTAGATGGCTCCCACAGGCAAGATCCCATTAAGCTATTGGGCCCAAAGGCCAGGGCCACTAAGGTTTTTTTGGGTAGCCATTCTTAGTCCTGGAGCAGGTTGCTGCAATCTTGACTTCTTGTTCATCTGTCTCCCACAGTGGGTAGGAAAAGCTCCACCCTCCATGTCCATGCATGGAATAAGATTTCCAGGAACTACTGAACCAGGAAAAGGCTATCTCATCCCACTTTCATACCCCCCACCCCAATTCCATCCTTGTCCTTGCCAGGTGTTCCACTCTGTCATACTATGGATGAACTAGTGTCAACCCAAGACTGAAGTAACAAACTTGAAAAAAAAAACGGAAAAAATGGCAAACGGAGTAGTGAGGTACTTAAAAGTTAGTTTAATAAAATAAATAAAGTAATCCACAGATATTTCAAAAGCGCTTTTCGTCCAGTACTATGACTGGACTTCTTCAGATACTAGTACATAATTAATAGTAGTGTTAAATACTTGTTCCACTTAGTCACATGACTGTTGTATCAGTGCATTGCAATTAATTAGTAAACTAAATAGGTAATTGCTCCCAAAGAAACTGATAAGTCCTAGAACTGATTAAACCCAAAACAAACCTTAGTACTGAACAATACATAAGTGGAATTTTTTAAAAAACATATGTAATGCTACTTACACTTACTAACATAGAGTATTACGTATTGATTGTTAGATCTTAAATAGTAAATAACTTGTGCTTTCTCTTTTACTTAATCCTAAAATTCTTATAAATACAAGTTTAAAAATTGTAAGTAAAAAAATAATAATGTATATTATTTTTAACGTAATAAACTTTTCAGTTTCAAAAAGGGTAAAATAGTGCAAGTTTCATTCATTCCTGGAAATTGATTAGTGTTCAAGTGCAGTTGCCATAATAATTCAAGGTATTCTAAAAATAATGAAGCAGGTTCCCCTTGAATGTTTTCACTCATTTGATCAATAACCATAAACTTAAATTTATGGTTAGGGCAATATTGAGTGTGTCTCGCCGGTGCGTTCTCTGTTTTAACTCTCCGAATGGCATACAAATGCTCCTAAATCCTTTCTTTAAGTTTTCTATCTGTTTTACCAATGTAGAAAACTGGACAGAGAACGCACTGGGCCAGATACACTACCATCCTGCTATTACAGTTGTAACAACCAGTAGAAGTGAACTTCTGGTTGTTGATGTGAAAAAACTGTCCCACTGCTATAGATCTGCAGTAGTTAGAACTTTTACATCGGTACATACCTGGTGTTCTAATATAAGTACCTAAGGGTGTCTCTATAAGCTTTTTTAAATTCTTACCCCTTCTGTATGTGATAACTGGTTTATTACCTAATCTGTTCATTAGTTCAAAGTCACTTCTGACCAAAACCCAGTTCTTATTAATAATCTTCTTGATCTGGGTTTTGGTCAGAAAGTGACTTTGAACTAAAGAACAAATTAGGTAATAAACCAGATGTTATGTGATCCTATCTCGCCTACATTCTGTACTGATGGGCTCGACTCAGCACGCTATGCTATAGAGTGAAGCCTCTTGCTGGCTGAGCTATTCTCTATCCCAGGATGCACCACCACTAATCCCCCAGATCTCGTTTGCCCCTTACAAGCTAAGACGTGGTCTCGAACTTGGCTGAGCTAAGTGCTGTTTTTCTTAAAGTTTTTCGGTCAGGAAATTCTTTATTCTTTACCCAAAAGCTGTTTTAACAGCTATCGTTGTGTATCAGTGTGTTTTGAATAATTTTTTGTGGTAAATTTGTGTGATTGAACAGGGAAAGGTTTCCGTTTAAGTTAGAGGGGCCTTCCCCTATTCTTTAGTGAGTCTTCTTATTTTTTAGAGAGGTCCAGTACCTGTTTAAGTTAGAGGGTTCTTGGCCCTCCTTTTTGGTGTTTTTTGTGGTTGTACTTGTTAATTTTTTGTGGCCTTTCGTTTTTAAAAAAAAAAAAAAAAAAAAAAAAAGGTTTATTGTTGTTAAATCTTTACTAAGTGACTTACATTGTGTTTTTTTCTACTGATATAGTGAGTAGTTTACAGGCATTATGTCCAAAGAGCATAGACCCTCAGGATTTAAAAAGTGCACGAGATGCAACTATAAAATGTCCATCACCGATGATCACTCCTTATGCGTGTACTGTTTAGGCGCCAAACACCTACAGGAGTCTTGCAGCGTGTGTCACGCTTTTTCCTCTAGGGTCCTCCAAGAGAGGAAGAATAAATTGATCTTGAAAGGGCTGATTAAACCCTCCTTCAAGGAGGCCTTCTCTTCCTCTTCCTCTCCAGCCAAGAAAAAGAAATCGTCGGCTCCGACCAGTCCATCGGAACCGACCAGTAAGAAATCTAGGCAGGCTTCTCCATCGGCTCCATGGACTTCGGAGCTGAGGGCGGAACGGTCTGCCTCGATGCCTCCAGTCTCGACTCCTCTGGTTTCAGAGCCGATGGCTGGGGCTTCGAGAGGCGGGTCACCTTCATCGGCTCCACTGATTTTGGAGCCGATGAGGGTTGCCAGCTCAGACTCTTCCCCTTCGGCGCCGAAGCCCACCTCGGCACCGAGGGAAATTGTTTTGGAATCTCCCTCGGCACCGATACTGGTCGAGTCTATTCGGAGCCGGTCCCCCAGTCCTTCGGAGCCGATGGAGAAGTCTGTTCGGACCCAGTCGGTCTCCTCCCGATCTTCCAAGATGTCGGATTCGGACATCGACAGGGTGCTCCTAAGATTGTTTCAGTCTCCTGTATTCCAGAAATTAGTTTCGGCTCCAGCCCATTCGGCTTCGGAGCCGATGGCCCACCCTGTAGTTCTGGTTCCTCCTCCAACAGCCTCGGCACCGTTGGTGCTGGTGGAGCCGATGGAGGTTTTCGGGTCAGCCCCGACCCTTACTCCAACCCCGGCTCTCGAGTCGGAGTTCGGTACACGGAACTCCTCCGTCGGCCCTGGGGGGGACGCTTCGGGACCGATGTTTTCGGTTCCGAGCCTTCCTCTCGGTGCGTCGGCTGCGGGGGTACCGTCTACTGTTGTGGCCACGGGGGTTGGACCTTCCCAGGACTCTGGCGGTCCGGCCTTCAGGGCCCTGAGGAGTGCTTTGGCCAAATCTTTGGCTACCTCCACGGTCTCACCAGCACCTTCCCTACACACGGAGACTGGGTCTTTGGTAGTCCCCCTGTCCCTAGACAGCGGAGCCCCGGGGCCTGAGGTCACCCCCAGTGGGGGTTCCCCCCCTCCTGGAGGTCCCTCTGAAGCTTCGGAGGAACCCCCAAGGAAAAGACTGTGCAAGAGGAAGCACGTCGACTCCCCCGATGAGTCTCTCACGTCGGACACCGATCTTGATGATGCGGAGGGGTCCCCTAAGTCGTCCTCAGATGATGTCTCCTTTGCAGACATCTTGGAAGCCCTCAAACAACGAGGCGGCTGGCATTCCAAACCCCCTTCCGCTGACGAGTCGGTGTTCCTCAAGGCCTTCGGGGCTCAGCCCTCCGCCTCCTGGGTGTCTCCGCCCTTCGAGCTCCTAGATTTGATCTGTCGAAGGGCGTGGGAACATCCAGACTCTGTGGAACCGGTGCCTGCTCGCCCAAATAAGTTCTTATCAGCACCCCCAGAGAAGGAGTTTTTGACCAAAGGTGTGGCTGTAGATGCCTTGGTGGTGGCATCTGCTACCCAACAAGATGTAGCAGAGGCTTCGACGTCCGTCCATCCTCCTAATAAGGAGTCTAGGAGCATGGATCGGTACGGGAAGCGCACCCTCAGTTCAGCGGCCTTTACCTTAAGGTCCCTGAACTATTTAACGCACTTCACTAGATTTCAGAGGGATCTGATCAAGGAGCTTTCAGATACCCTCTTGGGTAACCTACCTGAGCAGCTGGCCCAGACGGTTGGCTCTCAGTTGGCTACGCTGTCATCGATATCAAACTCGTCCATGAGGCTCATTTCATATGCAGCCGAGGGGGCGAGTAGAGCGGCGGGTATGGGTGTTGCTCTGCGGAGGCAAGCCTGGCTCCGCCTGTGTCATTTTGCGGAAGCCTTTAAGTCTTCCTTTGCCGACGCTCCCTTTGATGGGTCCTCTTTGTTTGGACCCAAGGTAAAGGACACATTGACCCGCTGCGAGCAAGAAGGTAAGACTTTGACTGCCGTAGGGGCACGATTTTCCACTCCCTTTCGGCCTTATCCCAAGGCTAAAAGAGGAGGGAAAATGTGGTTCCGTAAATCCCAGAAGTCTTATCCCTCACAGCAGGACGATCCCCCTTCTAGAGGCAGAGGAGGGGGAAATTTTTCTGGAAGACGCCGTCGCAGAGGCCCCCGCAACACTGGAGACCGCGAGTCCTTTCGTGGCTCTTCAGCCTTCCACAATCCCTGAAGGATTGCCAGACTGTGCAGCTCCGGAGCCAGTCAGGGGTCGTTTTTCGAGGCACCTAAAAGCCTGGGAAGGTATCACTCAGGACCGATGGGTGCTTCGAATCATCGCCGGAGGTTACGCCATCCCCTTTTCACACCCCCCCACCGCCGTCCAAGAAAATCCCGGACCCGCCACCCAGTCAACGGGAAATCGCAGCCTTGGAAATCTCAAAGATGCTTCAAAAAGGAGTCATCCAACCGGTCCCCGCAGACCAGATCGGATTAGGGACTTACTCAAGATTCTTTTTGGTGCCAAAAAAGACCGGGGACTTGAGGCCCATTTTGGATCTCAGCATCCTAAATCGATCAGTCAAAAAGTCCAAGTTCCGAATGGTCACCTTGCAATCCATTGTCCCACTGCTGGAGAAAGGTGTTTGGATGTGCTCCATAGATCTCAAGGACGCCTATTACCACATCCTGGTAGATCAGGCGTCCAGGAGACATTTGCGCTTCAGCCTGGGAGACAGTCATTTTCAGTTCTGCGCACTGCCCTTTGGTCTCACCACAGCCCCCAGGGTGTTCACCAAATGTTTGGCGGTCGTGACTGCTCACCTGAGGAGTCTAGGATTCCAGGTGTTTCCGTATTTGGACGACTGGCTCCTAACTGCCACCTCCAGGTGTCTACTATTGCAGAACCTACAAGCCACAATATCACTAAGCACTTCCCTTGGAATCACCTTCAATTGGCCAAAGTCTGTGTTGCTGCCATCTCAGCGCATAAGGTTCATCGGAGTAGAGATAGACTCAAACCGAATGCGGGTCTATCTTCCTACAGAAAGGATACAAACTATACAGGCTCAAGTCCGAGCCTTGCTTCTCAGATCCAAAGCTCCAGCCAGGATGGTCCTGCAGCTATTGGGCTCTATGTCGGCCACTGTTCTACTAGTCCCCTTAGCAAGATTGCATATGAGAATTCTCCAGTGGCTCCTTTCGACACAGTGGTCCTTTCAGGATCTCCCTCTCAGTCACCTCATACGGATCACGGAAACCTGCAAACGGGACCTTCGCTGGTGGCTGGTGCCCTCCAGTCTGGATCAGGGACGACCCTTTGTTGCACCTCCTCCTATGGCCACATTGACAACGGACGCCTCCCAGATTGGTGGGGGGGGGGGCATTCCCTGGGCAGGTCAGTCCAAGGCAAATGGCATTCAGAATAGAGTCTCCTTCATATCAACATTTTAGAAATGAGTGCGGTGTTTCTGTCCCTACAAGCCCTCCACGATTACCTCCCTCAGGGCGTAATTGCCGTTCACTCCGACAACATGTCAGTAGTCTGGTATCTGAACAAGCAGGGAGGGACCAGATCCTACCCTCTTTGCAGAGAGGCCATGAGAGTTTGGGAATGGGCAGTGGCGACCAGACGTTTTCTGGTAGCAACTCATATCCCTGACAAATCCAACGTGATAGCCGACAGACTAAGCAGAACTATCCTCTCTCCTCACGAGTGGTCTCTGAACGATGCAGTGACAACTCAGATCTTCAACAGATGGGGAACTCCTTGTTGCGACCTTTTCACAACCCCGCTGAACGCGAAGTGCAGAAAGTTCTTCTCTCTCACTCCAGCTCCGGGGGAGAGTCCTATGGACGCATTAGCCCATCCTTGGCCCACCGGCTTGCTATACACCTTCCCTCCAGTTCCCCTCCTTCCCAGAGTGATCCAAAAGGCGTCTCACTTGGGGAGCAAAATGATTTTAGTTGCCCCTTACTGGCCTCGTCAGGTATGGTTCCCCTATCTTCGGAAATATGCACTGGACGGTCCATGGTTCCTGGATCAGATCCCAGACCTATTAATTCATCAGTCGGGACAACTCCATCAGTCCCTTCACACTTTGAAGTTAACAGCTTGGCTCCTCCTCTTCCGACTATAGTCAGGAATCATACCTTAGACCCGGAAGTCATACATATCTTATCCTCGGCCCACAAGTCTGCCACTAAGAAATTGTATACTAGCAAATGGAAGAGATTTGCTATTTGTGCTCAACTCCGGGGTCTGGATCCCATCACTGTTCCGGTATCGGAAGTCCTGAAATTTCTAACTTCCCTATTCAATCAGGGTTCTTCAGTCTCTACCATCAAGGTCCAATTGGCAGCTATTTCCAATTTTCATGAATCTATAAACCCACCTTTAATGAGCAACAGATTGTGTAAAACCTTCATGAAAGGTGCTGCGCTTTTACGACCTCCGATTTCTCATCCTGCTCCTCCATGGGATCTCGATGTGGTGTTACGTGCCTTAACCTCCTCCCCCTTCGAACCGGCAGCAACATGTGATTTGAAATTTCTTTCTTGGAAAACTGCCTTTCTGGTCGCGATTACTTCTGCCAGAAGAGTTTCAGAGCTTCAAGCTCTATCTGTAAAACCACCGTACCTGGTTTTTCACAAAGATAGAGTATCCCTCAGGCCTGATCCATCTTTTGTCCCTAAAGGTTGTTCCAGTTTTTGCCTGCAACAGTCATTAGAACTTCCAGTTTTCTTTCCAAAGTACTCAAACAAAGCGGAATACATCTTCCACACATTGGATGTTCATAGGCAATTGGGTTTTTATTTAGACAGGACCCAACAAACACGGAAAACAGATCAATTGTTTGTGTCCTTTTCGGATAATAAATTGGGCAAAGCCATCACAAAGGTCACTATTGCCAAATGGATCAGGGACTGTATTAGTCAGGCTTATTCCTCTTCTAATAAAGAGCTTACAACCTCTATCAAAGCTCACTCTACAAGAGCTATGGCTACTTCAATAGCATTCCATTCTAAGCTTGCCATTAGTGATATTTGTGCTGCGGCTACGTGGTCTTCCCCGCACACTTTCATTTCCCACTACAAATTGGATGTGGCATCTCGGGGGCGAGCTTCATTTGGTTCCACAGTGCTCAGGAGTGTTTTTCAGTGAGCCACCCAGGAATTAGGTGCTAGGGACGCTGTCCCATCAGTACAGAATATAGGCGAGATAGGATCACATAACATCTTTTAGTTATGTACTTACCATAACTTTAGATGTTTGGGATCCATCTCGCCTACATTCCTATTAACCCACCCTCCTTCCCCCTGCCTTGGAGACCAGAAGAGATCGGACGGTCCGAATTCTATTGTTTCATCTTGAAACATCTGGCAATGTTATATAAACAGTTATGTGTGTGTGCATGAATGCGGACAAACAAGATCTGGGAGATTAGTGGTGGTGCATCCTGGGATAGAGAATAGCTCAGCCAATAAGAGGCTTCGCTCTATAGCATAGCGTGCCGAGTCGGAGCCGAGCCAATCAGTACAGAATGTAGGCGAGATGGATCCCAAACATCTAAAGTTATGGTAAGTACATAACTAAAAGTTATCACATACAGAAGGGGTAAGAATTTAAAAAAGCTTATAGAGACACCCTTAGGTACTTATATTTAGAACACCAGGTATGTTCCGATGTGAAAGTTCTAACTACTGCAGATCTATAGCAGTGGGACAATTTTTTCACAACTGTAATAGCAGGATGGTAGTGTATCTGGCCCAGTGCATTCTCTGTTCAGTTTTCTACATTGGTAAAACAGAAAACTTAAAGAAAGGATTTAAGAGCATTTGTATGCCATTCGGAGAGTTAAAACAGAGAACGCACTGGCGAGACATACTCAACATTGCCATAACCATACATTTAAGTTTATGGTTATTGATCAAATGAGTGAAAACATTCAAGGGGGACCTGCTTCATTATTTTTAGAATACCTTGAATTATTATGGCAACTGCGCTTGAATTATTATGGCAACTGCGCTTGAATGCTAATCAATTTCCAGGAATTAATGAAACTTGCACTATTTTACCCTTTTTGAAACTGAAAAGTTTATTACGTTAAAAATAATATACATTTATTATTTTTTTACTTACAATTTTTAAACTTGTATTTATAAGAATTTTAGGATTAAGTAAAAGAGAAAGCACAAGTTATTTATTATTTAAGATCTAACATTCAATACGTAACACTTTGTTAGTAAGTGTAAGTAGCATTACATATGTTTTTTAAAAAATTCAATTTATGTATTGTTCAGTACTAGGGTTTGTTTTGGGTTTAATCAGTTCTAGGACTTATCAGTTTCTTTGGGAGCAATTACCTATTTAGTTTACTAATTAATTATAATGCACTGATGCAATAGTCATGTGACTAAGTGGAACAAGTATTTAACACTACTATTAATTATGTACTAGTATCTGAAGAAGTCCAGTCATAGTACTGGACGAAAAGCGCTTTTGAAATCTCTGTGGATTACTTTATTTATTTTATTCAGCTAACTTTTAAGTACATCACTACTCCGTTTGCCATTTTTTCCATTTTTTCATGCTATGGATGAACACTTTTCCAGTTTCTTTGCCACCACATTGGTAGACATGGGGCATCTTAAAACAATGTAGGAATTGTCTTTTGTTCACTGACACCAGCTAATCTTTAGAGAAGCAGATAAGTATGTGAGAGATGCAATTACACAGTGTCACTGGAGGCAAGACTCTCGCACAAAAACATTGATAATTATCAGGTTGTCAGTAACGTAAACATTATACCCAATTCACATAGTGGTAACCCGACACTTACTGGAAAGGCTCACCCAGACTCTGCTACAGTTTGCTGTGAGGTAAGTGTTAGTTTGCTTTTTATTTGTTGTATTTTGTATTACTTTATTGCCTTTTTCTATTTTGTAAACTGTGATTTCTTTTCTTTTCACTGTGTTTACTTGTATTCTGCTTTTAACTGCATATTAAAACTTGAAAAGAGACCGCAGCTCTGTCTCTTGAGTCAGACAGAATTTTTTCCCACTCTCCCACTGTGTTCTAAAACACCACTGTCTTTCTAGTTGCCTGCCCCTTATGTTAATTTGACCATATATCTCATTTCCTGTCTGCTTTTACTGGCTGGTGCGAGTAAGCAGAATACAAAAGTGACCACCCCCTTTCAATCTATCTTACTGCATTAAAAATAGTGAGACTACACTAAAACTTAACTTTTTGTTCAGTTTAAACTTGTTACCTACTTTCACATCTAACTTATCTAGTGCACACTGCAGTGTTAAGGATAAACCATTTTTTCATCTTACCTTTAACATCTGTTGCAAGACCACCAGTTATTGGAGAGCCTACATTCTGCCTCTCAGTAGTCATCTTGGAATTAGTGCTTAATGTACCTGATTGGTCTGATTGCTGTTCAAGGAATCTACCAGAAATAGGCTACAAGCCTGCAGACCCTTGCATCATCTGGGACAAGACTGTGGATCACCAAACAGGCCGTGGCCTGCTTGTCTTCTTGGGATTGGTGCTGACATTTTGCTTCTGCTGAGCGAAGAAGCAAAGGAGTATTGTATCCCAACAGAGTGAAGCTTTGCTGAGATCAGCATTAGTAGTAGCCAGGCAGTAGCCATCATGTGACTCCCCTCATTTCATTATTCTTGGCAAGGTAATTCTTTATTTTTCAGTAAGTACTGTGTGATTTCTTTCTAACTTCAGAATATCTACCTAAATACTTCATTTTTAAATTTTCAGGGTCTACATATTGGTTTCCCTCGAGTGCTTGGCAGCGCTCTGTACAGACTCAGACACCCTGAGTGACATTTTTCCTGTAAAAGGACCATATAAGGAAACCTCTCCAATACTTAGTAATAATGACTATCCCTCCTGGAATGTCTAAAGGTCGGTTCCCTGTGCTTTCTCCTATTAACCTGGTGAACTTGGGCATTCTGAGGCAGTGTAGCAGCTGGATCGTGTACACAGACAAACCTCTGCTCTTACCTCCCAACACTCAGACTTGTGAGAGATGCACTTGTATATCTGAATTGGAAGCCATGTACTCTCAAGCCAAGACCGGAATAGCTGGTCAAGAGGAGAAGTTCAACATCTGCACCACACCACATGCAACACACAGCCCTCCAGAACACCCACCATCACAGCTCTCACATAAAAACACAAAACACACCCACCTTCATGGAGGCTCTCAATAGAAATCTACCCAAACAGTAGAGACCTCCAAGTCAGAAATGCACTCAACCGCCACAACACAGCACAAACCACAAGACACATAGCTCACCTACACAGTATGCCCCTCAACCTAAGCCCCTGAGGCAAAACAGCTTGCCCAGTACACCAATCATAGATGACTCGATAGTGAGGCACACTGATGTCCCACTCACTAGGCTGAATTAGGAGAAGGTAACAGCTGTCTGTCAGGTGCCAGAATCTGACACACAACACATGCACACAGGTCACTCCACAAGTACAAGTATGACTTTGTCACTGTCCATATGGGTGTGAATGACCTGAGACGCACCTCCCTGGACTACATGAAAAGAGACATGGAGGAGCACTTGGATTATGTGGCCCAGGCAGGTATGACCCTAGCCCTGAGCAGCATCCTGCCATCGCCCAGAATGATACCACAGTACAAGCAGAAAGTGATTGACTTCAACAATTGGCTAAGTTTCTGGTGCCATTCTAAGGGGATCCAGTATCTGTCTGCTTGGGATGACATGATTGACAGACATTCGATGCTTTGCCAGAGAAGGCCTGCATCTGTCACCCCTGGGTTTCCGGATACTGGCTAAGGCTTTTGCCACCCCATAGTGCCTTTCTTAGGCGATGTTCCAAAGACCAAATTACCACCGTAACAGCTATAAATAAATACAGTCTGAGGGTCATGCTGCTCAGTGCTAGAAATCTAAATCTCAGGATGCACTTGCTCGAAGCACTCCTCAAAATGGAGAATATCGACATTTGTGCTGTAACGGAGACCTGGTTTAAAGCAGCAGAAAGCACCCCTGCGCTATCAGGATATAACTCATTCCACACCTTTCGGCCCCAGAACATGGACTGAACCTCCAAAGGTGGTGGTGCCTCCATATTCATAAAGGATATGTACACCTCCAGACTAGTAGCCCAGCATAATGCATCTGAGATACTTCAGGTGCAACTAACATTGGGTAAGATGCCGATTCACGTTGTAGCCTGCTATAGGTCCCCAACCATGTTGCAAGACTCTCACTCCACATTCCTAAGCACCCTGGGAACTATTAGGGTCCTACCCAACACTCTTATACTAGGTGACTTCAACTACCCCTCAATCAACTGGGAAAACTACTCGTGCACCAATAAACTGGCCCAACGCTTCCTGGAATTTATCAATTCCAGTGCCTTAGACCAGCTCATTCTTACTCCCACTAGGGGAAGCAGCATCCTTGACCTGGTTATTACTAACATGGGCAGCCGTTGCTCTACACCAATAGTCAATTCCTCCCTGGTTAGATCCGACCACAAACTAATCCCCATGGAAATCCACATCTCGCCCACACACACCCGCAAAGGTAACCACCATGAAAAACTTCTCCAAAGCTGACTTTGGGCTCCTAAAAACAGAGGTGGCTAACTTCACGGCACCCATGTCAATGGAAAATTGATACATGACTGCTGAATCATACACCAAAGCACTGTACGAACATATACACATACACACACACACACACACACACACACACACACACACACACACACACACACACCTAGCCATACCCAACTGAACCAAGACGCTCTCCTCCATAAAAAAAGGAAGCCAGTCTGGTGGTACCCTGCCATTAATAAACACTACAATAGAAGGAAGAAACTGTTGCAGAAAAAGGTGAGGTCCCAAGACTGGAAAAACTCCCTTATTAGCCTCAGCAACAAGTTGAGATCCCTCATCAAACCGTTTAAAGCCAGCTGTAAAGGCAGAATTGTGGCAGATACTAAAAACAATCACAAAACCTTCTATAGTTATATCAAGAATCTCTGCGGCAATACCCAGGTTTGCCCTGAGTTACTGCTCAATGGTACCTCCTATACTGAGCCAACAGATATTGCCAGCATTCTGGCTGACAGATTCAGTGCCAGCCTTACCCCTTTCCCCCCTTAAGGACCAATCACAATACCGGAGGAATGCCAGGCACCCAGCATTACTGCAGCGCAGGTTAAGGCTGCATTGTTCAAGGCCAAGAATACAGCTTTCATGGGACCCGACAGTATTCCTGGATGTGTTGTACATGAACTACAAAGTGAACTGACACCACATCTGTGTGCCCTGTTCAATCATAGCCTCACCTCAGGCTTTGTCCTTACCGAATGGCACACTGCTACAGTCATCCCTCTCCATAAAGGGGGAGCGACTACAGACCCTGGGAATTATCATCCTATTAGCCTGACAAGTCTGATATGTAAGGCTATGGAGCACATCATCATGGACCTAATTAACAGGGATATAGGTAATGTCCAAACTCTAGATCCCACTCAATTTGACTTTGTGAAAGGTAGATCATGCCTGCTTAACCTGGTTGACTTCTTTGAGTCAGTTACCAGAGCTGTGGATGAGGGCAAAGCAGTTCATACAGCCTACCTCAATCTGGCCAAGGCCTTTAATACCATTCCCCACTCAGGAATTATTGATAAACTCACCAAACTAGGCATCAACCCCTATATCACTAGGTGGGTTGCAAATTGGCTCACAGATGGAACCCACAGTGTGAAAGTAGCAGACTCCAAATCAGACTGCCGATCAGTCACGAGTGGAGTCCCACAGGGATCGGTCCTGCATCCTCTCCTGTTTGACATCTACTTCTCAAAAGTCCAGGCCAACACGGAGGGACTCTGGTTGACCACGTTCGCAGACGATTGCAAGCTGGGAGCCATTAACTCCCCAAGTGATGTAGACATCCTACAGAAGGGCCTCACTGAGACCAATGACTGGTGTCGAAACCATGGCCTTGAGCTTAATGCCAAAAAATGTTTAGTTCATCCCCTGTGGGAAAAACTCGGTTCCCACTAATTACCTCGTCGATGGGAGCCCACTGAACACCGAAGGCGTTATAGGAGATCTGGGGACACAAGTTAACAGCAACCTCTCCTTCGACTACCACATTGCCACTGTGGTCAGAAAGTCATTCTATGTGGCACATCTCATTACCAAGGGTTTTGCATCCAGGAAGAAAGAGGTCATCATCTCTCTCGTCTTCCCTCATTAGACCAAATATCGAGTATAATGTCTCATTTGGCATGTACCTCACTAGACACATGCAACAGCTGGAAAGGCTACAAAAGTACCTCATGAAGAGGATCCTAGGCCTTAAACACATGTCCTACACGGACAGACTCAAAAAAAAAAAAAAAACTCCAGCTATTCTCTGTCTCATATCGTTTACTAAGAGGCGATCTCTGCTTGACTTACAAAGCCATGTCTGACCCAGCTCTGTTAGAAATGCTACATCTAAAGAAATCCAAATTCCTGTGCACCACATGCTCCAGAGACCTCAACCTCATTACCACAATCAACAGAACATGCTGAAGGGGCAGGTTCATAACCCAGAGACTGCCCATGCTCTGGAATGGACTTCCCATACATGTCAAGCAGAGCACCTCAATGGCCCTCTTCAAGAGAAATCTTGATGAGTGGATGGGAAATAGAAAGTTCACCCCGGGGATCACTCCAGTGGCCTTATTTGATAGAGGCACTGGGAAGTAATGTCGGGCGGCACAATGCCATGGCACTTCTATGGGCTAAGCTTGTAAGGCTCCAGGGCTATTAGCCTAGTATACACCTGTGAACCTATGAAAACATAGACCAACATATGTTGAGGCACTTAAAAGCAACCTTCTTAAACCTCAGAGATGACCTAGACGTTTTGTTCTACAAAAAGAATTCTCAGTAAACCCATAAGTACTTCACCAAAGCTACACCCAGTACAACATATACAGCCACAACAAAATGACCATAAGCCAGTATTCAAAACACAGTTTATTCTCTAACATTTTGGCACAAATGCCATCAAGGAATAAAAGACATCTAAAATGTCCGCCCCTTATATACATGCTAAATACATCCATTAACACCAAATTGATTAATGAATTAACCAATTACATCATAAAAAAACACCAATTACATTCTACATTCATTCCTTTTGGAACTAGTGTGTCAAATTTTAAAATATACAGGGACTCTTTAAACAATAACTTGTTCTTTATACTTACATTTTCTTAGACAACATTATCCACCTTTTCTAACTTGCATGTGATACATTTTATGTGGGAGGAACCAAGCGGGCATTTAAAGTGAGGCTAATGGAACACATTAGGGATACTGAAAAAAATAAAAAGGAAAGTTCATTAGCAGAACACTTTAATAAAATGCATAGAGGGGAGTCTGCAGGTATGAAAGGTACTATACCAGAAAAAGTGGATAATGTCTGTGAAAACTTAAATATAAAGAAAAAGTTATCGTTTAAAAGAGTCCCTATATATTTTAAAATTTTACAGTCTAGTTCCAAAAGGAATGAATGTAGAATGTAACTGGCATTTTTTTTATTTGATGTAATTGGTTAATTCATTAATCAGTTTAGTGTTAATAGATGTATTTAGCATGTATACAAGGGCAGGACATTTTAGATGTATTTTACTCCTTGAAGGCAGTTGTGCCAAGACGTTAGAGAATGGCTTGTGGTCGTTGTGTTCATCTGTGTGCTGGTGGTTTTGGAGGTGTGCTGTTGCCATATACAGACTCCACTACAAAGCCCATAAGGCAAACCAAAATGCTATCTAATATGTTGGTCATTAGAGACTTCATTGTAAGACGTACAGTTGTTCCACTCACCAGGATGAGTAAGGAGAAAATCATGGTCAGTTGTCTCTCAGGGGCCAGAATTTGCTAAATCAACTATGCACTCAAGTAATTAGACCACGAGTGTCAATATGATTCAGTCCTAGCCCATGTGGCTATAAATGACCTGAGATGTACTTCCCTGGTCTAGATGAAGACTGACATTATGGGGCTCTGACTGTATATCCCAGGCTGGTATGTGCCTAGCACTGAGCAGCATTCTACCTTCACCAAGGATGGTGGGAAAACATGAATAAAAGATTATCAACTTCAGTAATTAGCTTAGTTTCTGTTGTCACTCCAAAGGGGTATAATAGTTGTCAGCATAGGAGAATATTGTCAACAAACAATGTTGCTTTTGCCAAGGATGGTCTGCACCTGTCCCCTCTAGGCTTCTGAATATACTGGCTAAAACACTGTCCTCTTCTGTAATGCCTTAGGCATTACCAAACTGACAAACCTTCTGAAGTAGCAAAACCAACCCAAGGGAATCTAAAGGTGCTCAATGCCAGGAGTCTAAATAAGTAACTCCAGTCCCTCCAGGCTCTACTCACCTTGGAGAAAGTGGTTATCTGTGCAGTTACTAAGACATGGTTTAAAACCATGGAGACCACCCTAGCAGGGCAGGTCTACAATGCCTTCCACACATTCAGGCCAGCTACTGCACAGGCAGTGACTAAGGGTGGAGGTGTCTCACTCTATAGCAACAGCAAACTTACTTCAAGACTTCTCAGACAGGATTATGTGCTTGAGTTTCTCCATGTCCGGGTTTCTATAAGCAAGTCCCATATCATATTTTTGCAAGTTATAGGTTACCCTCGGTGACTCAAGAAGCCCATAGTTCATACTTGGACTTAACTGGTGGCTCTCACCATTCAACCCATTACCATATTCATGAGCGAGTTCAACGATCCTACTGCAAACTGGGACAATTGCAGGACCAGAGATTCCTGGACTTTGTAAACACAGATGGTACGTACACCCACTAGAGGTTAAAATCATACTTGACCTGGTACTCAGAACATGAGAGAAAGGTGTACCCCCAGTGTAGTGTCCCCTCCGGTAAGGTCAGACTGCAGAGCTGTCCCCTTCATAATAAAAATCAGTTCTGTTACCTTGGCTAACCCCGTAACATAAGGAACTATTGTAAGGCACACGTCCTATTACTAAGTGATAACCTGAGAAATTTTCAAGGCCCTCCAAATCCTGAGAACACAGCTGACTCTGCAGAATTTTTCACAGAAACCCTCTACATTCATGTCAGTAAATGCATAGAGACAGCTGTGCCTACCAGAAATAAGCCCATAACTACTACAAAAAACAAACAACCCCATTGGAATCTGAATATAAATGGGTTGTACAACAAAAGGAAAAACCCATAACCACAATTTAGGAGGTGCTGTGCCCAACATGATAAAAACACACTGAATTTAAACAAACAACTAAGAGGGCAAACTGAGTCTACTAAAGCCAAATTTGAGGTAAAGATAGCTTCCCAGGCAAAGGACAACTACAAGGCTTTCTTTAGTCATGTCCAAGAACTCAAAGGCAGCACACAGCAGTGTGCAGAACTGAGTCACTCACAGAGAGCCAGAAGATATAATCTGCTGACTGACAAATTCATCTCTAATTTTACACCCCTCTTTCTCCTGGCCCCCTCTAGAAATACTATCTTAACATACCCAACCCAACTATCACTAGAGAACAGGTCACAGATGCTCTTTCTCCATGGCTGCCTAATAAATAGCCAAAAACATGATCTAGTGGGACCACTAAGTCTCACCATTTTAACAACAGCCTCCAGACAAGCTTTGTGCCATATGAATGGAGAACTGCAACATTCCTTCGTCTACAAAAGGGGGCAGGCCTGCAACAGAACCATGAAACTACAGACCCATCAGTCTGAATTGTTTCACATGCAAGACCATAGAAATGATTAATAAGGACACATAAATACTTTCAAACACTGGATCCAACCCAATTTGTAGTTGTCAAGAGACCATCTTACCTACACAAACTGGTGGGCAAATTTGAGAGGGTCAACAAGGCAATGGCTGAGGCCAGACAGTGCACACTGCCTACCTTGACCTGATTAAGGCATCTGACACAGTACCCCACTCAGGCATTGTAAACAAACTCATGGATATAGGCATAAATCCCTGTGTTACATGCTGGATAGACTGCTGGTTCTCTGATAGAACCCAGGATAGGGAGAGACCACCTACACAGAGAAGCCGATCACTAGCGGAGTCCCTCAGGGCTGTGTGCTGGGTCTGCTCCATTTTTCATTTGCTTCTCAGAAGTCAAGGCCAATGTTAAGGGCCTCTAGCTGACCAAGTTTGCAGACAATTGCAAACGTGTTGTGGTCATAGAATTCCCCCAAGACACTCCCATCCTACAGGAAGGACTAAAACAGACAAATGACTCAGTGCCAAGAAATGAGTAATAGTACCCTTTGAAAGTCAGTCACCCTAGGAATGTACGTGATTGATAACTCTAAGAGCAGCACCAGTAGTACTGGATTTGGGTATGTATGTAGATAGTAACCTGGCTTTTCGTCCACGTGTCTGAAGTAGTAAGAAAATCATTCTGTGTCGCGGAACTTATAATTAAGGGCATGGCATCTAGGTCCAAGGAAGTTGTCATTCCACTGCATTCAACCCTCATCAGACCCATCATTGAGTACAACACTCCTTTGTTATGTACCTGATGAGGCTTATGTAACAACTTGAATGTCTGCAGAGGTTCCTCACAAAAAGAATACAGTGTGTAAAGTGCATGTCCTGTGCAGATCACCTGAAAGCCCTATGTCTTTACTGTTTCACCTGAAAGCCCTATGTTTCTACTAAGATGATCTATGCCTGGCATGCAGGGTATCCTTGGATCCCACTGTGATTGACCTTTTGCATATTTGCAAAATGAATAGCATCAGAATTACTTGGTCCAAGGATTTAAACTTTGCTTGCGACATGAATAGGGCGTGTTGGTGGTATAAGTATGTGACTCAGAGAATTTCCTTTCTCTGGAACAGGCTTCTCATCCATGTGAAGCAGAGCTTTTCCAAAACTGTCTTTAAGAGTAACCTGGATTAGTGGATGGGGAATTGGAAACATACCTCTAAATCTTACCCTAAGTTAGTTATACTCCTTAAAATAATCTCTAAGGGACATAAACTTTCAAGATAGATTTGGAAAGCCTGGCTAGACTTACAGAGGCCAGCACAGAAACTTGCAAGGTACTCTGGGATGCTTGGCTAGGCTTATAAATACCCCAGTGGTCATTGGCATAGTATACAGCAGTGAACTAGTGGCAGGAAGGAGGTGAAAGAACCAAAAGAAAAATAAAACTGTCTGAAAATAGTGGCATGGAAAGAGATGCCATTAGGAAGTCCCACTAGACCATAAAGCCTAAGCACTCATTCCTAAAAAAATCTTTTGAATGGTGTTATAGTGCAGTGTCTGTTAGCAGGATATTGGATGTGCTATGTCTCCCTCCAATATGCCCAGATGTTCATCAGAATTTATACTGAATTACAGAGATTTCTATGTTTCTGGATTGAAGCAAATCACTACCAGTTCAGGTAGCTTGTATTTGGTCTTGCCTCGACTTCAGGATGTTCACTATATGTAAGCTATAGTTATAGCCCATCTTGGGTTGAGGAGAATCCATGGTATTTCCCTATTTGGTTGACTGTATCCTTGCTGCCCTGATTCAAAACATTCTTGCTCAGCATGTAGTGCATTTGCTTATCCTGTTCTTTCCGGGAGTTAGTGAAGTTTTACAGAAACTCATTTTCACCTGATCCAGCCTTCATAGTGCCTTCCTGTACATGACTGCACTTTTTTGTGTCATGGAAAACTCCTGTCCTTTCTTCCTGTCTGTTCCTGGAGAAACTTGTCTCAAGGCCCCTGGATATGATGGCAGCCTCAGCTTTATACTGCCTCATGCCATGCTGCTTGTGATGGTCTTCCACTTGACCTTCATGGCTCAGTCTTCTTAGAGATAATATTCTCTTCTCTCTTTCAGTTTTCCAAGCTATGCAGCTATCACTTAGCTTTGTGGCTAAATCAAGCAAACCTGTTGAAGGAAATGCTTTTCAGTTTCAAACCCCACTGCAGCAATGGCCATCACAGACATACCTGCCACATGGTGGGTAAGGGTGGGGGCACCTTAGGTTGAGAACCTGGATATCTATGCAGACCAATTTTTATATCAGTTGTCTAAAAAAAGAGGTCAGTGCTCCTGTCACTTTTGACATTTTAGGACTCCCTGTGGAAGGGAGTGATTTCCTTCCATTCAGGCAATATGGCTATAATCTGGTACATCACCAAATGGTGTGGAATATAGTGTCACTTGGTGTTTTGATAAGCATGTGAATCTATCCGTGGGTTATTCTGTTCCAGTGTTTTTGTTTGTAATGCACATTTCTGGGGAAGTGAACTCCCTGGCAAAGAGATTTAACTGATTTCTATTAAACCTTCATGAGTGCTCTTTCAGGTAGGTGGATGTCTGGAAGCTCTTTCACCTTTGGGGCATCCTGATGTGTGTGAACCCTTTGCTGTCCAACCAACACAGTGTAACACGTTCACTTCACTGATCCCAGCTTGAGGAAGTCAGGTAAAGGATGCTGTGTAGCACCCTTCACCATATGGCCTCATATTCGTCCCCACTCCATTTTACTAATGACCATATTTATCCAGAAAGACAGGCTTCACAAGGTAATACTCGCAACTCTGATGTGGAACAAGCAGCTTTGATTTCATTTTCAACCATACTTTCTCCACAAACCTGAAGCTCTATCCTTTCACAACACTGTTGTGTCACCTATGAGGCAAACCTCACCCCAATCTCCATGCACTGAAGCAAGCAGCATGGTTGCTTCAGTTCCACTAATAGTTGCATGTCAAGGTTTCTCTAGCAGAGTGGTGTTCATCATCACCATGGCTCAGTGACCTTTCACACAAAACACCTGCAGTGATGTTTGGTTTTATTTGTTCAAGTGAGCAGCCCATACGGTCATTATCCCTCTTCTTTTCCAATTCTAAAAGATCGGTTATTTCTTAGAATTTTTTTATTTTGAGTTAAGTTGCTTAAATTTGAGTGTACTTGATGGACATTTCAGCTACCACTTAGGTCAAAATTCGCTACCATAGCTGCTTTAAAGTTCTTTGAAGCCTTTCTGTGAGGAAGTTTCCACTTCTAGCTTCCAATTAGAGATCCATAAACTCCTTCAGACATTTCATTGATGACCAAAAAGCTTTCTTTTCCTCCATTCAAACCTGCTGCTTTATCTTACTTAGAATCCTTGCTACAGAAAACTTTCTTTCGTAGCCTTTACTCCTGCTAGATGAATCTCAGTCATTTACTAATTTCTGTCAAACTTCCTTACTTTGTTTTCAGTAACAAGGGGGTATTAGTTAGGAGTGTAATGCACTTTTCATGTCAGTAGTTGCCACAGAATCAGTTTTCCCATTTTATTTCCATAAATATGCTAATTATGGATAGTATTTTCTGTGTTGCGTGAATTTCTGTCCCCAGCTTAGATTTTATGTGGACTGACTTAATTATGCAGAAAATATTATGAGTCCAAAGTCTCATTAAATCTAAAACCCAGCCACTGGGGATGCACAAGCCAGTGCATTTCTTTGTGCCGGTCCCAAGCCCAGATAAATGGGGAGGGTTGCGTCAGGAAGGGCATTCGGAGTAAATTTTTTGCCAAATCTTACATGCGGACAACCGTACAGATATACATGCTGGATCGGTTGAGGCCTGAGTTAACAATGACCACCACCAGTACTGTTGGCCAACAGGGTGCTGGCGGAAATTGGGCTACTGTTGGCCGAAGGAGGAGAAGAGGGGGGAAGGCATGCCCGAAGGCAGGTAAAGGCTAGGACTGTGACAGTGAGGGTCAGAACTTTGAATGTTGGCAGTATGACTGGTATAGGGAGAGAGCTAGCTGATATGACGGACAGAAGGAAGGTTGGTATATTGTGTGTGCAAGAGACCAGATGGAAGGGGAGCAAGGCTAGGTGTATTGGAGGCAGGTTTAAATTGTTTTATCATGGTGTGGCTAGGAGGAGAAATGGCGTAGGGTTTATCTTGAAGGAACAGTATGCTAAGAGTGTTTTGGAGGTGAAAAGAGTGTCTGATAGAATGATGTTTATGAAGCTGGAAATTGATGGCATAATGATGAATGTTGTTAGTGCATATGCTCCTCAAGTTGGGTGTGAGATGGATGAGAAAGAAACATTTTGGAGTGAGTTGGATGAAGTGGTGATGACTGTACCTAAGGGTGAGAGACTGGTGATTGGAGCAGATTTCAATGGGCATGTTGGTTAAGGGAACAGAGGGGATGAGGAAGTGATGGGTAGGTATGGTGTTAAGCAAAGGAATGCAGAAGGTCAGATGGTAGTGGATTTTCCGAAAAGGATGAACATGGCTGTGGTGAATATGTATTTTAACAAGAGGGAGGAGCATAGGGTTACATACAAGAGTGGAGGAAGATGTACACAGGTGGATTATATCTTATGTAGAAGGGCCAGTCTGAAGGAGATTGGAGACTGTAAAGTGGTGGTAGTGGAAAGTGTAGTTAGGCAGCATAGGATGGTGGTTTGTAGGATAACATTGGTGATCAAGAAGAGGAGGAGGAGTGTGAGGGCAGCACCAAGGATCAAATGGTGGAAATTGAAAAAAACGGTAATTGTGAGGTGGAGTTCAGGGAAGAGCTAAGACAGGCACCGGGTGGCAGGGAAGAGTTACTGAATAGCTGGGTAACTACAGCAGAGCTAGTAGGAGAGATGACTAGAAAGGTGCTTGGTGTGACATCTGGAAAGAGGAAGAAGGACAAGGAGACCTGGTGGTGGAATGAAGAAGTACAGGAGAATATACAGAGAAAGAGGTTGGCGAAGAAGTGGGATTGTCAGAGAGATGAAGAAAGTAGACGAGTATAAGGAGATCAGGTGCATGGCAAAGAGAGAGGTGGCGAAGTTCAAGGATAAGGCGTATGAAGCGTTGTATGAAAGGCTGGACACTAAGGAGGGAGAAAAGGACATGTACCGATTGGCTAGACAGAGGGACCGAGCTAGTAAAGATGTACAGCAGGTAAGGGTGATCAAGGATAATGAGGGAAACATACTCACAAGTGAGGAGAGTGTGTTGAGCAGATGGAAAGAGTATTGGGGCTGATGAATGAAGAGAATGAGAGGGAGAGAAGGTTGGATGATGTGCGGATAGTGAATCATGAAGTGATGTGGATTAGCAAGGAGGAAGTAAGGATAGCTATGAAGAGGATGAAGAATGGAAAGGCTGTTGGTCCAGATGACATACCTGTGGAAGCATGGAGGTGTTTAGGTGAAATGGCACTGGAGTTTTAACTAGATTGTTTAATGAAATCTTGGAAAGTGAGAGGATGTTTGAGGAATGGAGAAAGTGTTTTGGTACCAATTTTTAAAAATAAGGTTGATGTGCAGAGCTGTAGTAACTACAGAGGGATTAAGTTGATCAGTCACAGCATGAAGTTATGGGAAAGAGTAGTGGAAGCTAGGTTAAGAAGGGAGGTGATGATTAGTGATCAGCAGTATGGTTTCATGCCAGGAAAGAGCACTACAGATGCGATGTTTCCTCTGAGACTGTTGATGGAGAAGTACAGAGAAGGTCAGAAGGAGTTACATTGTGTCTTTGTGGACTTAGAGAAAGTCGGGAGTGTCAGAGAAGTATTTGAGTGGTACAGGATATGTACAAGGGTAGTGTGACAGCGGTCAGGTCTGCGGTGAGAGTGATGGATGCGTTTAAGGTGGAGGTGGGATTACATTAAGGATCAGCTCTGAGCCCTTTCTTATTTGCAATGGTGATGGACTGGTTGACAGACGAGATCAGACAGGAGTCCCTGTGGACTATGATGTTTGCAGATGACATTGTGATCTGTAGTGAGAGTAGGGAACAGGTGGAGATATGCTCTAGAGAGAAGATGAATGAAGGTCAGCAGGTCTAAGACAGAATATATATGGGTGTGAATGAGTGGGAGGATAGAGGAATGGTGAGGATGCAGGGAGTAGAGGTGGCGAAGGTGGATGAGTTTTAAATACTTGGGATCAACAGTTCAGAGTAATGGTGAGTGTGGAAGAGAGATGAAGAAGAGAGTGCAGGCAGGATGGAGAAGAGTGTGAGGAGTGCTTTGTGACAGACCGGTACCAGTAAGAGTGAAAGGGAAGGTCTACAAGAGAGTAGTGAGACCAGCTATGTTATATGGTTTGGAGACAGTGGCATTGACAAAAAGGCAGGAGTCTGAGCTGGACATGACAGAGTTAAAGATGTTAAGATTTGCACTGGGTGTGACAAGGGTGGACAGGATTAGGAATAAATATATTAGAGGGACAGCCCAGGTTGGAAGGTTTGGAGACAAAGCCAGAGAGGCAAGATTACGTTGGTTTGGACATGTGCTGAGGAGGGATGCAGAGTATATTGGGGAAAAAGATGCTAAGGATGAAGCTGCCTGGTAACAGGAAAAGAGGAAGGCCTAAGATAAGGTTTATGGATGTGGTGAGAGAGGACATGCAGGTGGTTGGTGTGACACAGCAAGATGCAGAGGACAGGAAGAAATGGAAACAGATGATCTGCTGTGGCGATCCCTAACTGGAGCAGCCGAAAGAAGAAGAAAGTCTCATTAAATCTAAATGGGACAGGTGGGTTACAAAGTATGTCTTTTCCAAAAGGCCCACTCTGTTAGAACAATGGCTACTGCCTCTGTCTCTTCCCTTGATGCCACATTAGATATCTGTGCTGCAGCAGCTTGGTCTTCCTGAATATCATCATGTGGCACAACAAGCCAGACATTATTTCCTGCTTCATTTTCTTTGGGGCTGATGTTATTAGGGTATGCTCCCATGAGAGTAACCACCCAGAATGGTTGCCTGCTAAGGACTTTGATGATGATTGAAAATGGCACTTCTCTTGTGAGATATGAAAGTTAGCAGTATATGTCAGAACTGTAAGAAGGTCGAGCTTTAACATACCTTCCATCCATCTGCCATTTTTACATTTTGTCTACTCTTTCCTTTTCCTCTCCTTTATTTATTTTTTTTCCTTTGCATTTCCAATGACTGTAGAACCAGAGAGGGAGGTGTGTTGTGAAGGGTGGGACAGAAGTTGGTGACTAGAAAGTTTTTCACTGGCCAAGTGGTTCTGATTTTTGTGGCGCAAGTCCTAGAGGCTACCAAAGTTGGATCCTCCTCTTTACAAATCCAGAATTCTGGTAAGTGCATAACTTTTGTTGGTAGTCCCCAGGGAGCTATGATAACTACAAACAACACTGAAATGTATTCAGGCCGAAGCCAAGAAAACAACGCTAGTTCTTTTTAGAAAATTTAATACAGCTTAGCGCCTCGGCATAATAGCCTTCAATGAACATAAATTACAAAACACACCCACTCATATAAATACTACAATCAATTAAACAATCGTATTAAATTAATCAATTATATATAAAAGAAATTTTAAAGGTAACATACATTATTTAATACCATGTATATAAAAAACTAGTTACATTTAAGAAACTACAATAAACTTTTCCAATTCATTTCTAAATTTAAACCATTAGGTGACATAGTATTATATTTCAATATATAAATAGCTTCCTTATACAATAAAACATTTTTTATTAATCTATCGTCACCTTTTTTAACTAATACTTTTTCAAGAACACAACATTCAAATACATCTACACTACCACTATGAACTTCTATAAAGTGAGAAACAATTGGACTTTCTAACATACCTCTTTTTATATCCCTAACATGTTCTTGCATTCTCGTTTTAAATTTTCTTTTTGTCTCTCCTATATAATAGAGTTTACATGGACACTTAATACAATAAATTATACCTACAGAATTGCAAGAAAAAACATTATTTGGTTTATAAGTAATATCATTAATTTTATCAAAATATGGCCTTACATATTTACATATACTACATCGATTACAGGCACAAGTACCATATGTCTGTATATTATGATAAACTTGATTATTAGGGGAAATATAATAAGCCTTAATTAATTTATCTGATAAATTTTGACCTCTCTTAAAGGCTATTTTAGGAATATTAGGAAAAAGTTTACAAAGATTTCTATCAGATACCAAAAATTTCCAAAAATACTTAATAATATTCCAAATTTTATTACTAAATATATTGTAAGTGGTAACAAAATAAACCTCCTTAATTTCTTGATCAGAAACTTTTAAACTATTATTTTTTATGTTAATACTCCCAATATTATTGACATATGGTAAAAAATTATCATCTTCTTTATTCTTATTTCCTAATTGATAAACATTATTGTTATTATTATCTAATAATTTATTAATGGACATATTCAATAACTCCATACTATAACCTCTCTTTGAAAACATAGTAATACACTCATAAATATTTTTTTCTAGATCTATTTCATTATTACATAGTCTAGATAATCTAATAATTTCTCCATATGGTAAAGACAACTATGTGGGGGATGACAACTAGTTCCAAAAAGGAACTGATTTCCATCAGAAGATTTGCGATACACTGTTGTCTGAATCTTTTTACCTACTTCTCCCTGTAATGAAATATCCAAATAATGGATTTTATTCCCAAATTGTAAACCATCAAAATGTAAATTGAATCTATTATTATTTAAATCTGAAAAAAATTCATAAACATGTTCAAAACCTCCACTACAAAGAAAAACAAGATCATCTATGTAGCGATAGTAAAAAAGTACATAATTTTTAAAGAATTTATTAGTATATACATATTCTAATTCATATTTAGCCATAAATAAATTCGCATACATGGGGGCAAATGATGCCCCCATAGCTGTTCCTTTAATCTGATGGTAAACAATTTCATTAAAACTAAAAAAATTATTTGAAAGACAAAAAGAGGTTAAATCCATAATAAAATGAGTAGTAGGACTATCTCCTAGAAAATAGTGTAAAGCCTGTAAACCATCTAAATGTTTAATATTTGTATATAGACTGACAACATCAATACTTATCCAAAACATACTATCTGTCCAAATAACTTCACTAATCTTATCAATAAAGTCAAAAGAGTCTCGAATATAAGACTCTAATTTTTGTACATGTGGTAGCAGATGATTATGTATGACAATGCCTATATTCCGACAAAAGTAATTGCTAGCTGAAACAATAGGGCGGCCAGGCGGATTTGTCATATTTTTGTGCAATTTTGGAAGGCAATAGAAAGTGGCCAAATTACAATCATCTATACAAAATTTTCTATCAAGATCTTGTTTAGAAAAATATCCTAACCTAACACCTTTATTTAATAAATGTGTGTATTCTTTCATTGCATTAAGATAACTGTCAAGGTTACTAACTTCATAGGTTAAAGAATCATTAAGATGTGACATACACATATCAAGATATTGCCTATGATTAAGTAGTACTACTTTATTACTTTTATCAGATTTTTTAATAACTATATCATGTCTATCAACAAGATTTTTCAAAGCATTCCATTCATTTTTTGTCATATTATATTTCTGATATTTTTTATTTATTGAATTCATAATTTCTTGAACGGAAAAATGCACCATTTCAGAAAATTGAATAATAGTGGAATTATTATAAGAAGGAATAAATTTACTGTGAAAATCAATACCAT
Organism: Protopterus annectens; assembly: GCF_019279795.1. NCBI lineage: Eukaryota > Metazoa > Chordata > Ceratodontiformes > Protopteridae > Protopterus > Protopterus annectens. The sequence goes on from NC_056730.1 coordinate 37,938,332, forward strand.
CTATATTAAGTAAAGAATACGCCTGTGAATATGTAAATAATGATAAATCATCTGACAGACAAGAATAATAGCTATCTATACTGGTATCACTGTCATTTCCTTCATATAATTCAACTTTATCTGTTGGAAATACTTTATCATGAGAAAAATGACATTTCAAATGAAGTTTTCTAATTAATTTAAAAATATCTTGTTTAAGTAAATAATGTCGAGGTATGACAGTAGGGACAAATTTTAGCCCTAAATTAAGTACAGACATTTCATCATTGGATAAATCACAACCAGAAATATTAACTACATTAGAGATGGTAGAATCAGAAATACTAAAATCAATTCCATCTTCCCCTCTTGTATACTTGTTTAAATTGTCCTTCACCCGATGAAGAACCCGTTTCAAAACTTTTCTTTTTATTTCCTCTCTTGGAATTATTGCTTTCATTCCGAAAGCGTTGCTGATGAGCTGCTGGATCTATAGCAGCTGGAAGAGGAGGAAAATCATTGTAGTCAACTTCTGAATCTGTAGTTTGCCCATAACCTTCAGAAGATGCAAATGAAACTGGAAGTTGTTTTTTATTTGATTTTTTCTGTTTAGTTAAAGGGCCAAAAAAAGATTTGCGTTTCCAAAGAAACGCACGACCATTATCATAGTCTTTAATGTCCCTTTTAATTTTTGTTGATTTATACTGTATTTGTTCATTTTCATATTTATTCAAATGTTCTTTTAAACCAACAAAAATATCATTAATTTTGGCTGAACCAATATCTGATAGTAACCTAGAATGAAAAGAATGTAATTGCTTTTGTAATTTTTGCAACAGTAGTTGTTCTCTGTCCACAAGTATCTTTACCCATTCCATTGCGCAATTGTGAGCCGCCGTAAGCCAGCGGTCTTTAAATATTAAATCATCTTTATCAGCATTGTCAAATGGTGTTGCGGGGCTTTTAAAAGCTCTTAAACCCCGAGGGGAAATGTCAAGTTCTATATATCTGTTAAGACCCAGTAAATTGAAATGACAGCGTGTCTCACGGAATAATAGTTTTTCAAATTCCTTTATTGTATCTTGTGTCTCCTGTGAGAACATAGCAGCATTGGTACGCCCTCCCAACGAACCGAAAGGATTAATAAATTTCTGTTGCCTTTCGTAAATCAAATTTGATATATAATCTGAGGTTACATTACCACTAGGTCTTAAAGTCTCTCCTGAATTTATTTGCTGACAATTAATAGAAGCTGACATGGATTTATTACCTTGTAAAACTTCAGAGACAACCGGAAAACCTGGAACTTCCATATGTGTTTTCGTTCTGTTGGTAACCTCAGATACCGGCGTTTTTCCAGGAAACAAAACTTGCGTATTCATAGGAACCTTCGGTCTAACTGCCGCATCAGGTGCCGCTGTCGTCACAGGAGCTGGAATACTGGATCCCACAGAGCGACCATTTATTTCCGAAACAAATGGAACGTTTATTGTGCCTTCATTAGTATCACTGGTATCCGAAATAAAGCCATCAACTGGAGAATTAAAGTTCTCTCTAAAGACTCTCGGAGTGTTCAATAAAGAACTAGTATCCATATTGTCAAAATCACAAACAACACTGAAATGTATTCAGGCCGAAGCCAAGAAAACAACGCTAGTTCTTTTTAGAAAATTTAATACAGCTTAGCGCCTCGGCATAATAGCCTTCAATGAACATAAATTACAAAACACACCCACTCATATAAATACTACAATCAATTAAACAATCATTAAATTAATCAATTATATATAAAAGAAATTTTAAAGGTAACATACATTATTTAATACCATGTATATAAAAAACTAGTTACATTTAAGAAACTACAATAAACTTTTCCAATTCATTTCTAAATTTAAACCATTAGGTGACATAGTATTATATTTCAATATATAAATAGCTTCCTTATACAATAAAACATTTTTTATTAATCTATCGTCACCTTTTTTAACTAATACTTTTTCAAGAACACAACATTCAAATACATCTACACTACCACTATGAACTTCTATAAAGTGAGAAGCAATTGGACTTTCTAACATACCTCTTTTTATATCCCTAACATGTTCTTGCATTCTCGTTTTAAATTTTCTTTTTGTCTCTCCTATATAATAGAGTTTACATGGACACTTAATACAATAAATTATACCTACAGAATTGCAAGAAAAAACATTATTTGGTTTATAAGTAATATCATTAATTTTATCAAAATATGGCCTTACATATTTACATATACTACATCGATTACAGGCAAAAGTACCATATGTCTGTATATTATGATAAACTTGATTATTAGGGGAAATATAATAAGCCTTGATTAATTTATCTGATAAATTTTGACCTCTCTTAAAGGCTATTAGGAATATTAGGAAAAAGTTTACAAAGATTTCTATCAGATACCAAAAATTTCCAAAAATACTTAATAATATTCCAAATTTTATTACTAAATATATTGTAAGTGGTAACAAAATAAACATCCTTAATTTCTTGATCATTTTGTCTACTCTTTCCTTTTCCTCTCCTTTATTTATTTTTTTTTTCCTTTGCATTTCCAATGACTGTAGAACCAGAGAGGGAGGTGTGTTGTGAAGGGTGGGACAGAAGTTGGTGACTAGAAAGTTTTTCACTGGCCAAGTGGTTCTGATTTTTGTGGCGCAAGTCCTAGAGGCTACCAAAGTTGGATCCTCCTCTTTACAAATCCAGAATTCTGGTAAGTGCATAACTTTTGTTGGTAGTCCCCAGGGAGCTATGATAACTAGTTGCAAAAGTCTTAAACCTGAATCACGGTCTATCTTATGTGTTTTTGTTTTTGCTTCCTCCCCAAGGACAATTACCCAGTAGCTTCTCTACCTGCACCTAGTTAGCCAATTTGTATTGGGAGGATGGTAGCTGGACATTTGGCCCATTTGTTCTTTTTATGGGAAACCTAATTGGCTTTTCTTTCCCTACTGTGACTGTGGTAGTAGGGTACAGGCCAGTTTGCCTGGCCTGGTGGTGGCCTATCATCTCAATCTGGGAGCACTGTCCCATGATCTGACTACTGTTTTCCTCTGGAAAGCATGCCTGTGCTGAGTCTCCCTCAGATATATCACATGAAAGTATTATTTACAATGTAGGCTCACCAGCCTTGAACTGTAGTAGGTGAAAGCTTTCTCTTTCCATGATGCTGGCAGCAGCTACAAATTCCCATCCTCCCAAGTCAGCTCCTACAGGAAGTCAAACCACTAAATGAGCTTGGGTCATCTGCACTGCAGTCTAGGCTTTCTTCCTGGATGCTGTAGACCTGGTTGGTAATTCCAGTAAATCTGAATAATTTCCTTTTGAACCAGCACTGATTTTTTTTTGTTTTGTTTGATGTACAAGAAAGTCAAAGAATTCTCATAACATAACCATTAAATGTAGCATCTCTACATAGGTTTGTCAGCTTCGCTGGCATTGAGGGATAATGCCCTAACTGGAATGCAGGCAACCTAATTTCAGTTAGCAGCTTGGGCACCTGCTGAAGCCGCCTTTTTTTTTTGGGCGGGGGTGATGACGCTATTACCTGTTTGCCTTTATTCGGGGAGAAGGGATATACTGGGGAAGTGTGTCATTGTTATGTTGCCAGCAGTGATACTCTATAGCCCGAGAGAGAGAGAGAGAGAGGAGTCCTCAACCAAAAAGTAGTGTGTTGTTGCAGAGGTGGGGCATTGACCTAACCTTATCCTGTTGCATTCCCCACACACAGTGGTATGTTACAGCTTTAAAAGGAAAAATCCCTGACAACATTGTATCCAATGAAGTCTGACAGGTGAAAGTGCTCTTTACCTTGAATAAACCAGATAATTAAAAGCTCAAAGAAAGATTGTTTAATATTTCTATTACTTTTTGAGAACTTGTACATTCCACTTTGGTTAGCTGTCTGCCCAGAAGATACCTAGAGGAATGCAACATAAGTGCATTGCTTCAAACAAAAATGCTTTTTTCTTTTTCTTTTCTTTTTTACATACTGCATGATACCTACAAGAATCAATTAGCGGAGGTTAGAAAAGATTGAGTAAAGAAAATGGAAAGGCAATTTACAAAGGAACAGTGAAAACTGGCTAATACTTTAGAGCCTTATAAATTTTTAAGTCCAGAAGATTTAATATTTTTGCATGAAAGTGTTTGCATTATCTATGTTTTATATGCCAAGTAATCCAGTGCATTTTTCTTCAGTTTGATATTAAAGCCAAATATGTGTTGGGGGGAGGGAGTGATTGGAAACATTTTTGGGTGTATGGGGGGTGTAAGTAGTTGAAAGATTTAATTTGTACAGAGCACTTTGACAGAAATGTGGGGGAAGGAGCAAGTGGTTGTAACTAAGGAAGTGATATGAGTTGGGATATAGAACCCAAATTGCCAAGACATCGTAAGGCCTTTCTAAGTGTAATTTTATTGACTGCCAGAAAAAACAATTAGTAGACTATGAAAAACAATTCCAGCGGCAACCAGGTACCTCAGTAACGACCACAGTTCAAATTCCAGTAAGAAAACGATACCAAGGTAAGGCTCCAGGCTCTCTTAGTAACTTTATTGTAAAAACACAAAACGCAATTAGTAGACTATGGAATCAAACTTTAGAGCATCTGTACTTGAAGTATTGACTATTGTAAAAGAGAGAGAAGAACAGAAGGTGGTATCTTTAGAAAAAGGAATGAGCAAGTCAAATAGAAATAAATGGAATTTTTTGGAACAATACATGCAGAAAAATGCTCAAGAAGAGGAGTTGAGGTTAAAGGGATAGCAGGAACTGAGCATTTTATGTAATGTTAGCGTGAATAATAATAATTATTAAAAAAACCTACATGTACATTGCATAAAATCAAAGAAATATCACTATGGATTGTTTTCTGTTTATGTATGTGTATGTCTGTCATTGTTTTAGTTGTGATTTAATAGATGTTTAATAAATAGGTTTTTACAGTTTATCTGGTTTTTGGGCTAACAATAGGCAATCAAAAGCTAACTAGTTATTGATATCACATACAGCACTGTTATACGTGTTTTATATGGAAAGGGAGTGATGCATCATTTTTCACTGACTAAATAAAACACTAAAAAAAATTCTCAGTATGCAGCTAACTAAATGAAACACTAAAAGAAAATCTCTGTAAGCAGCTTAGATGCTTACAGCAATGCTGTATAAACGATAAGTAAAATGCACATAAAATGAACTGAAAACAAAATAAGAAATGACTCCAAAAAACTGAACTGAGACAATAAATCCAACCACAGGACTGCCAAAGTAACTTTAAGCGCTTTCACTCACTTTAATACACATGAGCTTCATCAGAACAAACTTTTCATTCATTAAAAGTCCCTTAAATACCATTTAGTAAAAAATCACATGACTTTCATTGAAAACCTTAAAGTAACCTTCCTACTTACATTTTAAATTTTTGGATATGTCTAATATAAAACAACTAATAAATACAAAGTTAAGTACGTTAATATACTGATATTTGATCAAATTGTTAAAATAAAATTAAATGTGTTTAAATAAACTTAAAAATGATAATAATAATAATATTTTAACTTAATAAAATTATTTGATCCTGGCCATCTGCAAAAAACATTTCATGTTGACTATGCCATTAAGACCAGGAGGTTCATCAGCTATCAGTAGTATTTGCCACAAACTTTCCTTACACTCCAAAAGAGTCTTATAATCACCAGAAAACAATTCAGTGTTAACTCTTTCTAAAATAAAAAAGGATTTTTTTTTAAAAACAATACACATTCTGTGGCATGAACAGCCAGAGCATTAACATCTTTTTTTCTTATGGCTAAACAATGCTTGTAGATTTTCTTGTTTAATGCTATAATACTTTTATGAACATAGAATTTTTGACATGTGTCACATGTGGCACAATATACCACATTAGTCGTGCTGCAAGTGTATCGCCCTCTAGCCACAAACTTTCTTTTTAAATGTCTGAATTCTATGCTGGACACATTGCTCATATATCTACACTGTTTACATTTGCCACATGAAAAACTTCCAACAGAACAAATCACTGAACTTGTAGTATGATTTTTCTTAGATTCTAGAATTTGTTTAATACTAGTAATCTTCTTATAAGAGAAAAATGGTTTGTCACCCAGAATCTTAACTAATTCTGTGTTGCCCAGTATTACTTTCCAGTGTTCCCAAAGAATCTGTCTTATTATACCCATCTCATTACAGATCGGAATGGGAAAGGCTAAGGTAAAATTTGTGTAGTCCTTATTTGAAACACTATGAGACATGGCCCTTAAGGTGACATTGTTGTCCAAAATTGGATGAGCAGAAGTAACCCTAAGCTGCAGTACTTCCTGAACTATCTTTCGGAGTCAAGTCGTAACCTCTCTCTTGAAAAAACATAACAACTTGTCTACCTCTTCTAAGAAGACTGAGTATTCCGTGGTCAATCTACAAAGTCGTATAAACTGACCTTTGACAACCCCACTCTTCATATGGACAGGATGTAAGCTCTCCTTATGTAAGTATTGATTGACAAAAGTTTTCTTTCTAAATATCTGACTTTTGAATCTCGGAGTATTAGTATCAAAAGTAAAATGTAAATCCAAGAAATCTATGGACTCCCCAAATCTTCCAATAGTGAAATTCAGAAAAGTAGTGCTACGATTAAGGTGTTCAACAAAAAGTAAAAAACTATCATAGCTGCCCTTCCAAAGAAAAATTAAATCATCTATGTATCGCCTATAAAACAAAATGTTGTCTGAAAAAGGCAACACATAAAGATGCTTCAGTTCACAAAGGGCCATAACAATGTAGGCAAAAGAAGCTACTCCGGATGTCTGTTGAAAAAATCTCTGACCAAATTAAAAAAAATTGTTAGTAAGAGCTAACTCCATGAGTGTACAAACAGTGTTAACCATGGCATTTCCAAGCGCTGTATACTTTTTTAAATATTCCCTCAAATATTCTAGGCCAATCTCCTATCTATGTTGGTATATAATGAAGTGACATCCAAACTTGCAAAAGAAAAAGGAGAAGAAACATCAGCCACATTGAGTTCATTCAACAATTCTAGTAAATGCCAAGAATCCCGTAAATAAAACCTAGATTCCTGAACTAATGGGTTAAAAGTACTGTCAAGCCAAATAGAAATGGGCTCTGTCTTGGAGTATGATGCAGATACTATAGGCCTAAAAGGGGGACTAGTGTGATCTTTATGTACTTTGGGAATACCAAACAGCACAGCCATTTTAGGGTATTCCACTTGTAAAAACCTATAGGTGTCAAAGTCTATGCTGACATCACAAAATAAATCAAAGTAGTATCCAAACTTCTAAAGCAGGTGAGGATGTATTCACTACTGACTGCTTTATAACAATTGTCATTGTCAAGTAAAGAAAGCATAGCTTGTTCATGAGCTGTAGTCTTCATAACTACTAGTGAACCCCCGTTATCTGCTTTCATAACTCAAACTCCACTGTTATTACTTAAACAGAGCCCTTCTTTCTCCCTCAGGCAAATTAGAATCAAAATAACCTCTCATAGTTCTAAACTGTCTTTCTCAAAGTGTACCAAACATTTGAATGGTAGAATTTAAAGCTGGGTTATAAGTGCTGTTCTTTTTGAAGACAGTAGTGACAGTTTGAACATTAGGAATGCTATCAAAAATAAACTTTAAATTCAATTTCCTAAGGTATAGTCTAACGTCCATAATTAATCTAGGACTGTATTGTCTCAATGCTGTATAAACCTCAGAGGCAGGTGTCAACTTAAACTTAGAAGACCGGGTTCATAGCCTGCTGAAAAAGTGAAAACCCTACCTGAGTGATGATGTAAAACTAGTGTTCATTTAGGAGAGGTGAGAAGTGCTCATTTTTTGCTGAAAAAATGAAAGAAAAAAAAAAGACTGAAAACCTGGAGAAGAGTGAATCTCAAAAATCACTCTTCTTAAAACTTCTTTATGCAGGGGGAGGAGGGCAAGCCCCCCTCCCCCCCTGAAATGATATATACCAGCTCTGAGATTGCCATACCTCAGAGAAAAGGGACTACAGTAAACTCTCAGTTAACCAGCACCCATGGAGATTGGTAGATGCCGGATAAGTGTAGTCTCTGATTGCTTGAGAATTACTATTAAAAATAGACCTGACCAATACTGTACCCTATACTGTACCATACCGTAAACGCTGTATTCATTTGATTTTAACATTGAAATACAGTAATTAAAAACCTGTCTGGAATAATATTTTAAACTTGTATTTCCTCTAGAAAGAGTGTCACGGGGAACGTTTTTAGTGGCACACTGAGTAGATTGGAATTGAATGAACTGAATATAGAGAAAGTGAGTGAATGCATGTATGAAAGCAGAAGTGACTGTGTGGGAGAGATTGGAGAGATGTTTGAAAGCTGACGAGAGTGTATGTGAGAGATCAGAGAGGGAAAGGGTGAGTGCATGTACAGTGGATATAAAAAGTGTACACACCCCTATTAAAATGCCAGGTTTTTGTGATATAAAAAAATGAGACCACAATGAATCATTTCAAAACTTTTCAGACCTTTAATGCGATCTGTAAACTGCAATTCAATTGAAAAACAAACAAATCTGTTAGGGGAAAAAATATAAAAAATGTACAATAAGCTGGTTGCATGAGTGTGCGCACTTTTAAAATAATACTTTGTTGAAGCACCTTTTGATTTAATTACAGCATTCAGTCTTCCTGGGTACACACCTGCCATCAATTAAAGAGACTCTGATTAATCCGAAATAAATTTCAGCTGTCCTAGTAGGATTTTCATGACATTTACTTAGTTGCCTGCTACTGCAAAAGCCATGGTTCACAGAGAGCTTACAAAGCATCAAAGGGATCTCATTGTTGAAAGGCTTTGTAGCAGGCAGGAGAAGGGTACAAAAAAATTTCCACAGCATTGGATACACCATGGATGCAGTGAGGACAGTCGTCAAAAAGCGGAGAAAATACAGGACAACAGTGACATTGTAAAGAACTGGACGTCCCTCCAAAATTGTTGAAAAGACCAGACGAAAACTGGTCAGGGAGGCAGCCAAGAGACCTACAGCAACACTGAAGGAGCTGCAGGAATTTCTGGCAAGTACTGGTTGTGTACTACATGTGACAACAGTCTCCTGTATTCTCCATATGTCTGGACTATGAGATAGGGTTGCAAGACAGAAGCCTTTTCTTACACAGAAAAGCATCCAGGCCCAGCTAAAATTTGCAAAACAATGCATCAAGTCTTCCAGACCATGTGGGAAAATGGGTTATGGTCTGATGAGACCAAGGTCGAACTTTTTGGCCACAATTCCAAAAGGTACATTTGGCACAAAAACAACACTTTGCATCACCAAAAGAACACCATCCCCACAGTGAAGCATGGTGGTGGCAGTATCATGCTTTTGGGTTGCTTTTCTTCAGCTGGAACTGGGGCTTTAGTCAAGGTGGAGGGAGTTATGAATAGTTCCAAATACCAGTCACCTTTGGCCCAAAACCTTCAGGTGTCTGCTAGAAAGCTGGAGATGAAGAGGAATTTCACCTTTCAACATGACTGACCCCAAGCATACATCCAGATCAACAAAAGAATGGCTTCCCCGGAAGAAAATTCAAGTTTTGGAATGGCCCAGCTAGAGCCCAGACCTAAATCTAATAGAAAATCTGTGGGGTGACCTGAAAAGTGCTGTGTACAAGAGATGTCCTCGCAATCTGACAGATTAGGAGCACTTTTGCAAGGAAGAGTGAGCAACTATTGCCAAGTCAAAATGTGCCATGCTGATAAACTCCTACCCAAGAAGACTGAATGCTGTAATTAAATCAAAAGGTGCTTCAACAAAATATTAGTTTGTGTGTGCACACTTATGCAACCAGTGATATTTTTTATTTTTTTATATTTTTTCCCTTAACAGGTTTTGTTTTTCAATTGAATTGTACAGGTTATAAGTCACATTAAAGGTGGGAAAAGTTTTGAAATTATTTATTTTTTATATGACAAAAGCCTGGTATTTTAACAGGGGTATGTACACTTTTTATATCCACTGTATGAAAGCAGAAGCAAAAGTGTGTGAGAGATCAGAGAGAGTGAGTGAATGCATGTATGAAAGCTGAAGAAGAGTGTGTGTTTGTTTGTTTGTTTGTGTGTGTGTGTGTGTGTGTGTGTGTGTGTGTGTGTGTGTGTGTGTGTGTGTGTGAGAGAGATCGGAGAGAGAATGTGTAATCTGATGCAAAATGACTGAGTATGGAGCAAGTGTTGATATTTTAGTTCATAGGTAGGTACTAGGCTATTGGCCATAGGGCCTATATAAGCCTAGCCAAAAATGTACCCTGGCGTTCGCCACCCAAGAAAATTATTTTCCTGTGCCCCTGTCGAGCAGAGCCACAGAAGTGATCCCTGGGGTGAATTTCCTATTTCCCATCCAATCATCAAGGTTTTTCTGGAAGAGTGCTAATGAGGAGCTCTGTTTGACATAGATAGGTAGTTTGTTCCAGAGTATGGGAAGTCTCTGGGACAGGAATCTATCCCTCCAGCATGTTCTGTTTATTGTGTTGACAAGGTTTAGGTCCCAAGAGCGTGTAGCTCAGAGGGTTTGGGATTGCTTTAAGTGGAGCATGTCCAGCAGCTCTGGGTTTGACATAGCTTTGTATGTTAGGCAGAGATTGCCTGTGAGTAGGCGATATGCGATGGAGTGAAGCTGGAGTTTTTTGAGATAGTCTGCTTAGGCCATCTGTTCATAGGTTCATAGTTTAGTACTAAGCTAACTGCCCTTGCGAGCCATTTTAAGCCTAGCCAATTATCCCTTGTGAGACTCAAACCCTGTACCTTGTGTTTGTAAGGCAAACACCTTAGCCATTAAGCCACCTTCCCAACCACAGCCGGTAATCCTCTTTGTGAGGTATTTCTGTGGCCTTTCCAGTTGTTGTAGATGTCTTGTGAGGTACATACCAAAAGGGGCGTTGTACTCTATAATGGGTCTAATGAGTGATGAGTAGAGGGGAACAATGACCTCTTTTTTTCTGGATGAGAAACCTTTTTTGATGAGATGAGCCATGTAGAAGGATTTCCTGACCACTGTGTTGATGTGATTATCAAAGGAGAGACTACTGTCCACCTGTGTCCCAAGGTCTCATCACATTTTCGGCATTAAGTAGACTACCAGCTATGTGGTAGTTCATGGCTACAGAGTTTTTACCAAAGGGGATGACAATACACTTTTTGGCATTGAGCTTCAGGCCATGGCTTTGACACCAGGCATCTGTCTCAGTGAGGCCCTTTTGTAGTATGTCCACATCATTAGGAGTTTCGATTATGGCTCCTAGTTTGCAGTCATCTGCAAAATTTATTAGCCAAAGACTTTCTGTGTTAGCCTGTACTTCAGAGAAGTAGGTACCAAACAGGAGAGGACCCAGGACTGAACCCTGTGGTACTCCACTTGTCACTGGTCTGAAGTCGGATTTGGAGTCTGCTACTTTCACAGTGTGGGTTCTGTCCGTGAGTCAGTTGGCAACCCATCTTGTGACATAGGGATTTATACCTAGTTTAGTGAGCTTATCTATAATTCCAGAGTGGGGGATGGTGTCGAAAGCCTTGGCGAGATCTAGATAAACTGCATGAACCACCTTACCCTCATCTATGGCTTTGGTGACTGCTTCAAAGAAGTCAATTAGATTTAGGAGACATGATCTGCCTTTTACAGATCTGAACTGGGTAGGGTCCAGAGTTTGGAAATTACCAATGTCTTTGTTTGAGTTCCATGACGATACTTTTTAGTGATTTGACTTGTTTGGTTTGACTTGTTCTCAGGTTGGGGAGAGAGGGAATTTGTTTGTATCTTTCTTTTTAAAACTGTAAGGTATTTTTCTGTGGGGGGAATACAAAGTGCAACACATGAAAAACTGAATTGTTCATACTATACTGTATTTCTTCAATTTTTTCCAGTTGCTTGAGTTCTGGTTAACTGAGAGTTTACTGTATTCTGAAAGATGCATATACAAAGTCACAGATGCTAAGTCTGTTTTTTGGGCATTCAGGCTCCGCATTTAGCGACTCTGTCTCTAGCGGGTCCCAACATTTCAAATGGTTACACGCATTTTAGTATGTCATCTCAGCAGTGTAGACAAGACTATAAACTTGTTTTCTGCACCAGTTACCCTAAGTACAGTAATTTGGCACATAAGAGCTGATGGCACAGCATTTGCAATAAAAATACTTGAGAAAATAACCTTTTGCTACTCAGGCATCCGGCTTCATGGTGTGGCTTGTAGCCTAGATCTGTGTACAGCCATGTCAGCGTCTGTGGTCAAGATCAAGTAATGTAGATTAGATTGCAGCACATCTGTTAACTGTGTAAACCCAACTTTGTGTGTATGCCATGAATCATACAGTGTAGCCCAACATTGTCTAAATGAATATTGAGACAGTCAGGGAATTTTAAGTTCAAACAATACTTAATTGATTTTTATGACTGTCATTTTTGGTCAGTTTAGCTGCAATAACCCTTTTTTCAACCAAATGTTACTTTTCTAAATCTCGCCACAAAGTTCACATTTTATTAATATTATGTAGTGTATGGACCGGAATTCCACTGTGGCGACCCCTAACCGGGAAAAGCCGAAAGACACAAATGTAGTGTATGGAGTACACTGGTTAATTCTCCTAAATCTGGGAAAAGATCATCTTTGTTATCCATCTCTTTAAACATGGATGCCAAGATTCACCTCTTGAGATTTGCTTTACTCTTCTCTTGAGGTAATTTTGTTGACATTTATGTGATAAATTTATGATGTAAGGATTATGAGTGGGTCACTCATCATAACCTGCCTATTATATGTTTGAGACATGGATACCAAGAAACTCACCTCGAAAGTGAAGTTCGAGAGGTGAATCTTGGCATCCATGTAGAGAACACATAATTAAGGGATCTGATTTTATCCATTTCATTATTCCTCACTACTGTGTCTTGGATCCGGCATCAGATCTGATCCAACACTACACAAGACAGATCAAGGCTTGAGCTCCTCCCTCTCCCATAATCCCCTTCTGCACTCTAACCCTCAGATCTCGTGTGCTGCATTTATGCACTGAAGTGATCCTTGGCTGTCAAGCTGTGTGCAGTAGCTTTTTTCAAGTTTTCTTCTCTTGAGTGAATTTTCCTGTTTTTTACTGGTTACTACGTAATCTAGGATGTCTGTTTTCTGCACCCTCCCCTCCCATAGTGTGTCGCATTAGTGTATTTAGTGGTACTCCCCCCTTTTCTCTGATTTCTGCTTGGCGCCTTTTTCTGTACTTTTCTGTAGGTGATGGCATTGGGCTCTATTTCTTGACTGATTCTTACCCTTAATAGTTATTGAGTTCATTTTTCTTGGCTGTTCATTGCTAGGTGGTTTAGCCTTTGGTGTTTTTTTGTGTATGTTTCTGGTTGTGTGTGTCTGGCTTTTGGTATGTTTGAGAAGGACAGATCTACAGGGTTTAGGAGGTGCGCTTTTTGTGGCCGTAAGATGCCGAATTCCAAAACCCACAAGAAGCTTGTCTACTGTTTGGGGGCCAGCCACCTCAAGCCTGATTGTTCTGTCTGTGCAGCATTCAAATGTTGAGCACTGGTGAACCGCTGTAACAAGCTGCTTTTGAAGGGCATGGTTCAAGGGGGTCCTCTTGTCTCCAAGTCCCTGGCTACATCAGGCCCTAAGGACTCTAAAAGGAAAGCCCCATCTGCTTCCCCGGGTGCTTCTCCTTCCTTGGCTGATAAGTGGCCTAGGGTTTCAGATCAGAGATCGCTGATTCTGAAACTGCCTTTGGCCATGTCTGATTCGACATCTTCGAATCTGTTGGTAGGTTCTGAGGTCTCCTTGGAGTGGAGGCCTTCAGATCCGACTAGAGTTAGGTCCCCCTCAGATCCACCTGCTCCTTCGGATCCGAAGAAGTTAGTCTAGCAGCTGTCAGATCCGACAGGTTTGTTGGATTCGATATTACTTTTTGTGGGCTCTCCTTCCCCTTCAGGATCCACCAGAATCCAAACAACTCACCTTCTAGGCCTTGGAGCTGACTTTTAGATCATGGACATCGTAAGTCTGCTTCGGGGTCCAGGCTTGGATCCCTGACCAAGTCCACCCATTCCAGAGCTTCCTTCAGATACTCCAGGAGCCTTTTGGCCATGGATATGGACAGGATGATGAACTTCCTCAGGGCCCAGATAGAGATGGTTCTCTTGACATCTCCAGCCCACTCTGGCTTGTTGAGATCCATGGCTCCAAGGTTGCCCTCTCCTCTTCAGACCCTCCCTGTTTTGGAATTCCAGGACCTGTTTCACTCGAGGGAGGCATTGATGGGTCAGAGTGTGTACACTTTTCTGACTCTGTCAGGGTCTCTGCCCAGCTCGATTCCACTGCCTTCAAATCAGAGCGGCTCGTGGCTCCGAGAGGTTGAAGCTGGGTCTCTGTGGAGGGAATCAGATCTGGGCTTATTGGATCAGTCATTTTTCTTGGGAGCCTCAGCCATCGACAGCTTGGGGCTGGTATTGTTTGCAGGGGCAGGACCCAGAGTTTGCTCCACTCCTCCTTCCCAGGTCGTTTCAACTCCTGGGGACAGGGAGGAAGTTTCCTTGAATCCATTGGTCTTTTGGGTGGTAGAGTGGAATTTCTCCAGGTCTGGATCAGCATGCCCCCCCCCCACAAGATCCATCCCAGTCATCATTATTCTGAGCCCTGAACCCATCCATCCTGTCCAGAGTCAGTCCTCCTGAGGTATCCTTCAGGGGGATCAACCCCCCCCCCCCGGGAGTTTCCCTCTCTTCCGTGTCTTTCCTTGAGCCCCACACAGAGGAGGTGCCACAGAAGAGAAAGTGTAAGAGGAGTCACTTGGACTCTCCCATGGAGTCCCTCACAGAGGGCACAGATTTTGGTGACTGGGACAGGTCCCCCATGCCAAGTGACGTCTCCTTTGGAGACAGTTTGGATTTGTTGAAACACAAAGGCAGATGGTTTTCACAACCCCGTCTTCAGAGGAATCTGTGTTCCTGAAGGCTTTCTGGATGGGCCCATCTACTTCCTGGGTGTCCCACCCTGCGGGCAAGCTCATCTACCTTATTTCGCACAGAGCATGGAAGGAATCTGACACCATACTCCTGGTCTCCAAGAAGGCTAACAAGTTCTTGAGTCCCCCTTCCGATAGGATGCATTGGAGCAAAGTCATTCCATTTGATGCCATTATGGTTACCCCAGCCACCAAAAAGGAGCTGGCTGAACAGAGCGACACCGTCCATTCTCTGAACAGAGAGTCTCTGGCGACAGACATGGGAAGCCCATCTGTGCCTCAGCCACATTTGGCTTGAAAGCTGTTAACTGTTTGGCGCACTTTACCCACCTCCAAAGAGACCCGATTGCTGAATTAACCAACTCTTTCAGAATTGATGTCTGCGGAGGACCTCAAAAAGGTTTCTCCCAAGCTGAACACTCTATGCTTTCCTTTCTTGCCAACTCCTCAATGAGGTTAATCTCTAATGCTGCTGAGGGTACTTCTCCAGCGGCTGGTGCAGGCATTGCCTTGAGGCGTCATGCATGGATGCAGTTGTGCAGGTTTGCGGAACCCTTCAAGATATCTTTCATGAATGCACCCTTTGATGGTTCCTCACTTTTTGGACCATCAGTCAAGGAAACATTGGACTCGCAGTAAGGAGGAAGGGAAGATGATGTTGGCGGCAGGGATCAAGTTTTCTACCCCCCAGAGGTCTTTTTTGAAGAACCAACGGGGAGGTAAGAAACTTTGGTTCTGAAAGTCACAGGGTTCCTTCCAGGATGCTCCTGAGGATTCTTCTTTCAGAGGCATGGGAAGACTGTTTAATGATAGACGCTGCCTGAGAGGCAGAGGAGACCCGCAGAACCAGGGCTTCAGAAATCACTAACTCTTACAGTCCAGTGGTCCACGCTGTATCATCTATGTCTATGCCGATGCAACTGACACCCATTTGCAGATGACCTCTTCAGTGGTGGCTTCTTTCAGAGGACCTCTTCTGAGGAAGATCTTATTCACTTTCCCCTCCCACAGCCAAAGTAACCACAGATTCTTCCCTGCTAGGGTTGGGGGGCATTTTCAGGGTGGAATGGTCCAAGGCACATGGTCCTCTATAGAGACCAAGTTACACACAAACATTCTAGATGTGAGAGCAGTCCTTCTAACTGTGCAAGACTTTCAGGATTGCCTTCCTCTAAAGATGATTGTATTTTCTACAGATAGCATGTCAGTGGTCTGGTACATCAACAAGCAGGGGGAGCACATACTTACCTGCTGTGCAGAGAGGCCGTGAGAGTGTGGGAATGGACGATTTCTTCCAGTTGCTTTCTTCTTGCAATGCACATACCCAGGGAGTCCAATGTGTTAGCAGACAGACTCAGCAGGTCCATGTTGAGCTCACATGAATAGTCCCTGAATCCATCAGTGGCGTCTCAGATATTCAGCAAATGGGGCCAGCCTTGTTGCAACCTCCTTGCATCCCCAATGAACAGCAAACACATCAGGTACTTTGCCCTGATTCCCCCCAAAGGGGCAGTCCCTGAGGGATGCTGTAGTCCACTACAGGCCTCTGCATCTCCTTTAATGCATATCTACCCGTCCCGTTGATGTCCAGAGTACCGCAGAAAGCCCACAGACTGAAGTGTCCCATGATCCTCATTGCCCCTTTCTGGCCTTATCAGGTGCAATTTCCCTTCCTACGGCCTCATCTGAAATATATCAAATGATAGCTATATGTAATATAGATATATATATATATATATATATATATATATATATATGTTTGTATGTATGTATGTACGTGTGTGTGTGTGTGTGTGTATATATATATATATATGTATATATATATATATGTATATATATATATATATATATATATATATATATATATATATACACATGATAAATATTACAAAGACATGCATCTGGAGCATTTCTCACCAGACCTCCGCTGAAAATAGGCTTCGTTCCAAGTCGGACTTTCCCGGTTAACAAATGCTAATTAAATAAATAAATCCCATATCGAATCTCATCTCTCATACTGCAGAACTGAAAACCCAGAACCTCTGTTCCTTCGTCTGACTCAACGGTTTCTCCACTTCCCTTGGTACTAAGAGAGTCCACGCTGACTTCCCCTGTTAAGAAAATTTTTTTTGCCTTTCAGAAACGGTCATCTCAAAAACTGTACAACAGTAAGTGGAAATAGTTTTCCTTTGGGGCTGCTGAAAGAACTCTTGACCCCTTCTCTGCTCCAGATGTTCTTCGTTTCACTGTTGCAGTCATCACACTTGAGTTATCTGATAGCAGGTAGCCCTCAGTCGGCCCGAATGTCAGAGACTTAGTATTTCTGCATCGGTTGCTGTTGCTTCAGGACTGATGTCAGGTCATTAGGGGTATAAAAATAGGCAGCCGACACCATTACATCAGTCTTTCTTGCCAAGGAGCCCGAAGCAGAAGCCGTTTGCACAAGTGCCGATCGGCTGCCACCTGAGTTTTTGTTTCCGAATTGAAACATCCTGAAATCTTCTAAAGCCATGTACTCCGTTGGGGATCCTTTTTTCTTGCTCTAACCGATGTCAGAAAAAGTTAACAATTGTCTTGCCTGTGGAAAGTAAATATCACACAGAGATTTCCATTCTTATTGCATCACCTGTTTAGGCCCAGACCACGACGTACCTCACTGTTGGTTTTGTGCTTTGTTCAACTCCTGAACTATTTGTCATTGGGCCCTTATTGTAACTAAATACTTTTCATTCTTGATCTCCGTATTCTGAAATGGCTTTGGTAAGCCACCAGTCTACCGATCTTCTGAAAAAACATAATGATAAAGTCGGAGACAGACTGCACAGGTCCAAAACTGCTGCCGCCACTTCCGTTAAGCTAGTTGCCAGTTTGCCGGTACTCAGGTGCTTTTGCAACCCTTGATGCCTGCTTCGATGGATTCGCAGGCTGCTACCGAGACCCATTCGGAGTCCGGTTTGCCGCGAGACTCTCCTTTGACTACGGAACCTGCGGATGTCTCTACCTGGGATGGGTCCGGAGCTGCTATGCAGGCACTGGTTTCTGAGGAAGTTCTTCGCATTACTGATATTCGACACAAACCGACGACTTCTTTCACATCTTCAGTTCTTTCTAAAACTACCAAGTTTCTAAGGCCAAGAGTACGAGCTATGCCTAAAAAACTGACTACCCCAACTCAAGCTCCTGCTTCCTTGCCACAATACCAAACGCTTAAAATGGCAGAAGACCTGATTTTGCAGATTAGGGGAAGCCAGCTTTCCCCTGCTAAGAGAAAAAGAGACCTGTCCCCAGCAGCTTTAACTGACCAAGAGTCCGACGACTCTGAGGTTTCTGAATATGAAGACATGCCTTTATCTGCCTACAAGGATTCAGATGCAGTGGAATCCCATTCCTTCTGCTTCCCCTCCAGAGGATTTTTCTTTTGGTGAATCCCTACATACTTTGAGAGGGCATTTCCACTGGGAATGCCAGGATTATCCTCAGTCCAAAAAGAGACTCCTGGAATTTTTAGATTACCATAACACAGACCCTTAGCTATACCTCCTGTTCTGGATGTTGTGGATGATGTCTTTATGGAATCCAGTTCAACTCCTGATACTTTACCCCCCTTCTCCAAGGAAGGAAACCAGATAGGTACTATAGAGTCCCTGACTCTCACAAGTTTCTTTTCAAAAATCCTACTGCTGACCCAGAAGTCATCTCCCAAGGGCTTAAAGGAATAAAAGCAACTACAGCTAAAAATCCCACCCCTTCAGACAGGGATTCCCGAGCTTTAGACAGATGGGGTAAAAAAGTATACACCTCTGCAACTCTCGGCATTAGAGTATTGAATTGCCAGTTCCACATGCTGACATACCAGCAACATATTATGGAACTTCTTAAGCAAAAATTATCTACCTTTCCTGACTGTGTAGAAAATGAATTATATGCATTCTGCTTTCCTGACTGTGTAGAAAATGAATTATATGCATTCTGCAAGCAAAGTCAGCAAGCATGCCCTGCAATGTGGGTTTGACACCCTAGAAGCATCTTACAGGGCAGCAGTCACAGGTTCTGTACTTAGAAGGCATGCTTGGCTTAAGGAGCAGACCTTGTCAAATCAAAATTACTGGATGCTCCTTTGAATAAGGACAATCTGTTTGGCACCAAAGCAGAAGAGGTTTTAAAAAAGATGGAAGAAAAGGCCAAGTCTATGCAGTCAAAGATTTATGTAAGTGCAGCCTCCAAGGTTTAGTAGGCATTGCCCCTCGAAACATTGGTCCTTTCCAGCCCCCTCAAGGCCATCTCAAACTAGACCCAGGGGAAACAGACCCCCCAGACTGCAGTCTCGGGGTATGCAGAGATCTAAGCAATGGCGTACCTCCACTTCTAAAACAGGGAGTGCTAAGCCACCCCCTTACGGAAAGAATTCACAATGACTTCTCAACTCCAATCTTCACCTCTGCCCATTTGCTCGTGCCCCTAGGAGGAAAACTTGCCCGCCATGCAAAAAAAACTGGACCTCCATCACCAACGATTGATGGGTCCTCAATATGGTATCCCAGGGGTACAAATTTTATTTCCACACACTGCCAACCCCAAAAGGGTTCCCAGACCTTTTTCCAAACAGTGGGCAAAAGCACAAAACCAAGTTCAATCCCTGCTCTCCATAACGGCAATTCATCCTGTTCCTGCAGACCAGATAGGCCAAGGTTTTTATTCCAGACTTTTCCAGGTACCCAGAAAAGAGGGCACCTGGCACCCAGTCTTAGATCCATTCTAAACACCTTCCTGGTGGTACCAAAATTCAAAATGCTCAGCCTACAGCAGCTTCTACCTATGCTGTCCAAGGATGCCTGGTTAGCCACTTTCGACCTAAAGGAAGCCTATCTGCACATCCCTATCAGGGACTCATGCAGGAAATATCTGAGTTTCAGCGGAGGATCTATGCATTATCAGTTCTCTGCAATTCCCTTTAGCTTATCCACTGCTCCCAGAGTCTTCACAAAATGCCTGGCTTCAGCTATTGCAGACAGAGAAAGATTCAAATATACCCGTACTTGGACGACTGCCTAATTCAGGCAGACAAGAAAAGCTGCTGCAGCACCTGACATTTGTAAAGGAACTTCTAACCTTCCTGGGGTACACTATCAACGAAAATAAATCAAAACTAGTCCCCACTCAAAAGATATATTCCTGGGAGCAAGCTTGGACACAGCATCCCAGAGGGCATTCCTTACTCCAGAAAAAACAAGCCTATCTGACAGGCTGCTTCACTCAAATGGCCACCAGAACCAGCTATCCACTAAGAAAATCCTGCAGGCTCTAGGGTTCATGGCCTCCTGCATTCTACTAATTCCATATGCCAGACTGCATATGAGGAAACTTCAGTGGTACTTAAGTCTTTGGTGTCAACATTCTTAGGACCTGGAAACTATCATACCTTGTCTCAGGACAGAGTTTCTTTGGTGGGCAGCAGCATGCACCCACAACAAGGGACTTTCTTTTATACAACCCCACACCGCCCAGACCCTAACCACAGACACATCACACTATGCCTGGAGGGCACATCTGGATGGCAGGTGCATTCAGGGCCACTGGAGCCCAAATCAAATTCTTCTGCACATCAACCAAAGGGAGATGGTAGCTGTTCAACATGCTCTGACAGCTTTCAGATCCCTATTCTCACCAGGGCCCCTTCTAATAAAAAAAACAACACCACCACAGTGATGTGGTACATCAACAAGCAGGGGGGAACCCACTCTGCAGGCTTGCCACGACCCTGTGGAACACTGCCTTGGCTGTGTATATTCACCTGCAAGCTCAATTCCTGCCAGGCAAACAAAACTCTCTGGCAGACAACTTGAGCAGAAATCTCCTAGACCCACAAGAGTGGCAATTAGACCTCAACACCTTCAACCTTCTAACCCAGAAATGGGATACCCCAATGGTGGACCTATTTGCCTCACCCTACAATCACCAGCTCAGCAAATTCTGCACCAGGGTACCTCACAGCAAAGCCGGGAAAGTGGATGCCCTATCCTTCCAATGGGTAAACCTCTCAATCTATGCATTTCCCCCTCTGCCTCTTCTTACTAGAGTACTACTCAAGACAAGACAGGAAAGACCAAGGGCAATCCTGATTGCCCCAAACTGGCCACACCAACACTGGTACCCACTACTGTGCAGTCCGTCACTGGTGCCACCATGGCACCTACATAGATCCCAACCCTCCTCACTCGGCAGGAGGGACAGATCTTGCATCCGTAACTGCAAGCCCTGAACCTTGCAGCCTGGCTTATTCCTTGAATTCTCCTCCAGTGGCCAGCCTAAATAAGCAGGTGCTGGACGTCATTTGTGAAGCCAGAAGACCGAGTACAAGGAAATCCTATGCTGATAAGTGGAAAAGGTATTGTTCCTGGATTCACTGTAAAGGAGCGGACACAGCACAGCCCTCCTTACTTTGCATCCTGGATTACCTAGCAGACCTACTCCACAGAGGCCTATCCTTGTCTTCCATTAAGGTCCATGCCTCTGCCATCTCTGCTCATTACAGCACTGAGCCACCTCTCCTCTGTCACCCTTTCATCAAACAGTTCCTGACAGGGGCTAACAACTTAAGGCCACCAAGAAGAGCCCCACCCTTCTTGGGACCTTAACTTTGTGCTTGAAAAGCTCACGCTACACCACTTTGAGCCTGCAGCATCAGCAGAGTTAAAATTCCTCTATTGGAAAACAGCCTTGCTTCTGGCCATCACTTCAGCTAGAAGAGTGTCTGAGCTACAAGCACTTATCGCTGTGGAACCCTTCATTATTTTTTCATACTGACAGGGTCTCCCTCAGGACTAACACCACTTTTATGCCTAAAGTGGTGTCCAGTGTGGCTCTCAACCAATTTATCCATTTGCCCACCTTTTTCCCTGATCCTCAAAATAAGAGGCAAAGGATCCTGCACTCTTTAGACGTGCACAGACAGCTCAGATTCTACCTTGATGGGACTAATCCCTTCAGGAAATCTGACCAGTTACTAGTCAGCTTTGCACCAGGGGCAGAGGGCAAGGCCATATCAAAACAAACCATCTCCAAATGGATAGCACATTGTATCAATTTCTGTTACAAACACCATGGGAAACCAACCCCTCAGGGAGTCAGAACGCATTCCATTTGGGCAACTTTAACCTCTACAGCATTCCTCAGTGGAGTCCCTACCAGGGACATTCTGGAAGCTGCTACTTGGAGTTTTGTTCACACCTTCACCAAGCATTACCACCTGCCTATCTTTTCCAAATCCAGTGTGGGTTTTGCTACAGCAGTCCTGCAGGGCATACTCACCAGCCCCAAGTCTTCTTGGCTGCCTCCACCCATTTTTCAGCTTTGGGAATCAACCCGTGTGTGATGACTGCAGCAGTGAAACACAAAGAACATAGTACAGTTGTGTACACTTACCATAAATGTTGATGTTCGAGTGTATTCACTGTTGCAGTCCTGGTTTCCCACCCTCCAGCCCCTTTGTCTCTCTCTCTCTCTCTCTTTCTCTTACTCACCCCTTACAGGGCTATTGATGTTTACCTTTTACTGGTGTTTTTTCCACCATAACTTAGCTCCCTATTTGGGGGCAAGAAAAACTGATGCAATGGCATTGGCTGCCTGTTTTTATACCCCTGACGATCTGACGTCAGTCCTGAAGCGACAGCATCTGACGCAGAAATACTAAGTCTCTGGTATTCAGGCCGACTGAGGGCTACCTGCTGGCAGATAACCCAAGTGTGATGACTGCAACAGTGAATACACTTAAACATCTACATTTATGCTAAGTGTACACAACTGTACTTTTCAGATATTCTTGTGTTTTTATTATCTCTCTTTTCAAGACGGTGCCAGTTTCTGTACTATAAAGCAGCAGTTGGAGGCCATTTCCAATTTTCATGTCAGCAGGGGGCCTATCTTTTCCTCTAGACTATGCAAGGCTTTCATGAAAGGTGCATTTCTCTTCAGGCCCCCTGTCAAAGATCCTTCTCTTCCTTGGATCTGACTATGGTGTTGCAGTCTCTCACTCAAAGTCCATTCCAGCTGGCTTATTCCTGTGCTATTAAGTTCTTGTCCTGGAAGACTGCCTTTCTTGTGGCCATAACTTCAGCTAAGAAGGTCTTGGAGTTGCAGGCTTTGGTGTCCAAGCCGCCATATAGTGTTTTCACAAAGACAGGGTGGCCTTGAGAACTAATCCTTCCTTCATACCTAAGGTAGCCACTGAAACTAATATCAGAAACAAATAAGGCTGCAAACACTGGCTTGAAGGTACAAACCTTTTATGTAAAAAACAGGTTAGCACTTTCGGAAACAACTTCCATCTTCAGACCATAAAAAAGAATGAAAAACGTATGTTTAAAATACTAAGAAACACCAGTCACTAAAAGGAGGGATGCATCAATTCC
Organism: Protopterus annectens; assembly: GCF_019279795.1. Taxonomy (NCBI): domain Eukaryota; kingdom Metazoa; phylum Chordata; order Ceratodontiformes; family Protopteridae; genus Protopterus; species Protopterus annectens. The sequence goes on from NC_056730.1 coordinate 37,961,768, forward strand.
TGAAGTCATTGCTAACTGCTACAGCCAGTTTATAAAACCAAACATCTCCCAGACAGTCAGCAAACTCTAAAAGAACCAAAGAAACCTCTTAATGTCTAAGTGGGCTGCTTTTTAGAAATGTTTTCATTGTTAGTTTCTCATTTAAGCCCATGTTCTATATATGATTTAAGCAAAAGAATCCACTTTTGCTTCTTAGACTCCATTCTATTTCGTAAATCCCCTAACTGGATGTACATAGGTAGTACTTGTACATGATTCAAGCCTTCAGGACATCTAATCAGTTGTTTGTAGCTTTCTCTCTGAACAGACGTGGTCAACCAGTTTCTAAGGTAACCGTTTCCAAATGGATTTCAAACTGTATTTCCACCTTTTTATTCTCACAGGGGCTTAAGTCGGTTGCTACCTCATCAGCCTTCTCTGCTAGGGTGACTATAGATGACGTTTGTGCTGCGGCCACTTGGTCTCACACCTTTGTTTCTCATTACAAACTGGTTATTGTCACCAGAAAAAGAGCATCTTTTGTTACCAAGGTGCCCAGGCACATCCCTTCTATAGGGCTGCCCAGGGTTTTATTGTAGCTGTGGATTCTGACCCAGTCATGAGGAATAATTAAATGGATAACATCAGATCAGCAGTTATGTACTTACCATAACTCTGCATCTGTGTTATCCTATTTCATTATTCCTCACGTCCTGCCCACCTTCCCCCATCCATGCTCGGGGGGGATCTGAGGAAGCTGGAGTCTTTAGGCTCCTGGACTAAGTTCGCTTGCTTAAAGTTTCAGGTATATATTCTACGGGATAACTACAGCAAACTTGATCTGACAGTTATAGTGCAGAAGGGGATTATGGGAAAGGGAGGAGCTCGAGCCTTTGATCTATGTCTTGTGAAGTGCAGGATTGGATCCGATATCGAATCATGAGGAATAATGAAATAGGATAACACAGATGCCAAGTTATGGTAAGTGCATAACTGCTGTTATGATCTAAGACCCGATCATAATTCTTTGAAGTGAATTTTCTGCTCTATGTACTACTAGTTATGGGGGGTGGGGGTAATAAGTGATTTACTGGCTTTCAAAGCCATAAAACACTTGGCGAGCGCCGTCAGGAAGACAGTATAATACAATCCCTTATGTTTACCCACCTTGCCATGCCTCTGAAATGTCCAGATATTTGCCTCATATGTGTGTTCTTTTCCTCATAGTACTTTGTTCAAACACCAAATATTTTGACTCGCTACAAAATGACATTCATTTTAGTTTCATACTTTGGTAACCTTCAAAAAATGCAGGCCAAGCACACTTCCTCGGTACTTTTCAAATTTATGAGAGGAAGTGAGACATGTTATCAGTATGGATGACAGGCAGAAACAAATCTCTCTTATTCTGCTGCTGTCTTTTGCTGGTCATTACTGGCAGTTTCAGTTGCCTAGTGCTAGACCCAAACTTAACAATGTAAACAGGGGTTGCTTAGCATTTGTTAAGATTAGGTCTCACACTAAATGATCTGTCTTTTTATGGATATTGGAGTGTAATCACTGTGTTCCATGCACTACACAGATAATTATGATTAGTTCGCCGACTGTGACCGTTTGTGTTTGAGACATGGATATCAAGAAATCGCTTTAGAGATGAATATTGGCATCCGTGTTTCAAATACATAATAAATGGGTTATGATGGGAAAACACAATTAAGTGAGATCCTATCATAATGTATTGTAGTGCATGGAGCTTTATCTGCTCTGTATACTACTAGTTACTGTAAGGGAAACAAAAGCTAAGTGTTTTGCCAGCTTTCAAAACGGTAAAGCACTTGGCAAACCATGTCAGAAAGGCAGTGTAACTTACAGTTCCTTTGCATTTGCACTCACTTTACCGTGCCAGTAAACTTTCCAAAGTTTTTCCTTGTTTGTTTAGTCTGTTCCTCATAAAGAACATGGTTTTAAGAGAAATCATGAAGGATTGAAGACATTAATTGACATGTATTTAGATTTCAAATTTCATATCCTTCAGAAAATACAGGCAAGCGGACACCCTGTCATTCTAGTAACTTTGTTAGTTTGTAAGAGGAAGGTACACCTTATTGATACAGCAGGCAGCACCAAATCTTTTTTTCTGCCACTGTTGTTTACTGATCTGTACTGGGAGATTTTACTTTTGAGTGCGGGCCCGACCTTAACAACTTTAGCAGTGGATGCAGAACATCTGTTAGGGTCAGGTCTCGTACCAGTCTAGCACTTGACAGATTTCACTTTTTCACTGGAGCATGATCACTGCTGTCCAAGCACTACAAGTCAATTATGATAGAAGACCCAAGCATAATTTTCTATGTCAATAAGTAAAGAATGCATAATGATTTCTGCCTTGAATTTTGCAAAATTTTTCTCCAAAGTAAAACCTTCTATGTCAGGGTTTGGTAGTGTTGTTGTGCAGCAGCATTGTTAAGGTGCTGAGACCAAAACACTTTCAAATTTTTAGTTCCGTAGAATGCAAGACAAGTGTTGCTAACTTTAGATACAACATGATTTTCATATGAACAATTGCTTCTACATTTGTTGAGCCTAGACATTGTGGTTGGTTCTTCGTATGTTTTGTGTCAACCAGTTGAAGGATGGGGTGAATTGACCTCTGTTAAAAATATGGTTCAACCCCAGGGCACTAGGGAAGCGAGAGGTCCAGCTGGTCTTGGCGGTCCCTGCGGCTGCAGCTGTTGTCCCCCTGCCTCCTGCTCCCTGGGACCAAACCACCTTCAGGACAGGGATGGGGCTAAAAGAAGGAAAAAGGACGAGGGGCCCAAAGCGGGCCGGGCGAGACCTCTGTTCGGCCCGCCAGCCAGCTTCTCTTCTCCCAGCCTCCTTGATAGTCCTCGGTCTCCTCACGTCAGCTCCGGTCGGGTCCTGAGGATCAGGGGGTGGTCTGCCCCCAAGTCTTCCTCGGACGAGTCCGTGTTTCTTGGAGGCATTAGCGACGTCTACCCTCTTTACCCTCCCCCCCCTCCTGCCCCCTGGGGGACCTTATACACCAGGGCGTGGAAGGAACCGACAACGTGGAGGAGCCACAAAAGACCTGATACCAGTTCCGGGTCCTTCCCTTTGGTCTCACCACAGCCCCAGTGTTTACCAAAGTAAGTACTAGCAGTAGTAGCCACCCTGAGGCTTCCAGGGGTGCAGGTCTCTGTTCCAGGGAGTTGGTCCTGAGGGGCTCTAGGTCCATGGCTTCGTCGATAACACTTCTTCCCTCTTGCCAGGCTCAATATCGCATTCTACAGGGCATTAGACGTACAGTGGTCCCTTGCTCTCCTTGCTCCCCATGCCTGATCCCATAGCGAGTAGCAAGGCTTGTCCCTGCGGTCCCTGGCTCCACTCCTCCACTCCCCGGATCTCCCCAGTTCTTTGTGCTTCTTTCAGAGACCTTACTGCATATCAATGTCTAGAGATGAGAGTGCTCCACCCGGTCTTCTGTATGCCTATCCACCCTTGCTCTGATGCTGCAAGTTCTTCAGAAAAAGCCTCTCGGGTGGCAGAATGTATTTTGGTGGCGGCTCATAAACCATCCACTAGAAAAGGTTTACATCATGGAATGGAACGTTTCTTGTGGGCGGAGCGCAAAGGCCTAGATCCCTTGATCCTCCTCTCCCGTAGTGCTTTTCTTTTTCTAACTCTCTTTAATGATGGTATCCATTAACCTCCCTGTTTTCTTCCTAAAGTATGAAAAAAGGTGAATATATAGCTACACTCACACTATGTTCACACAGGCAACTAAAGAACAGGACAGAACACAGCTGGTCATAGGCAACAGCTCCAGCTTTTTATTTCCTTAAAAAAAAATCAATTGGGGCCAAGCCAATAAAGTTTCTCTGTCCTGATTTCACAGTGCATGCATTTGGCTTATATCAAAGCGAAGGGAAGGCCCGCCGACCGAGGTGTTCATACCCATTCAACGGTCAGTATATCTACCTCAGCAGCTTAGCTAGGATTTATTCATTGTCTGCAACTCCTCCACTCCTCCTATCCTGGCCTCAGTTATTATTTGTGTCTGTGGAGTGTGTTTGTGTGACTTTATCAAAACTTGAAATTCCTGCAGTTTTCTTGGGGAACTACTTGTATTTACAAGTGATGACTGTCACAGTAGATTGTCAAAAGGATTATGAAGAGAGAGAAGTGTTCTACAGTTCAAACAGATTGTGCAGTTTGCTGTGTTTGTCAAAGAATTGTGGAGAAATACAGTAAGGGGGTACTGTTTTGGTGAGTACGTCTTGGTTGCACATTCTATACAGACTTTTTTTTGGCTTGTGCAGAAACTGGAGTTAATAGAAACTTGAATCTAACCTAACCCATATGTTTTTTAGTCTGTTGTGAACTTGTGGTTAAAATTGAATATTTACTTTTGACTTTTTAAATCTGTTTTCAAGCAGTCATGGATGGATTAATGTGAAATAGTATGTGTGAAATGGGAGGCACTTCTGATGCATTCTTTAAGAGTTTGTACATCTGACACTGTTCAGAGTGGAGTTTGTCAAGCCTACACAGATATTGGTCTCCATTAAACTTTTTTTTTCACACTTTAGGCCAGTTTAAGGAGGTGGTGTTTAAACTTTTAGTTATGAATAGTTTTAGTGCTGCATCTTTCCAGAAGATATGACATTGTCATTTTACTTTAACACGGAGCTTTGTGAGACTTCCTATGCTAGTCAGTTGATGACTTTTATCCACTCTGATCTTTTTTTGTTGATTTTGTTTGTTTTTTATTGTGGCTCTGGTATAATGTTTGCAGTTAAAATTAGTTCTGATTTATGATGCGTGCCTTGAGCCAAATAAAATTTCTTTATTTGCATTTAGAATTAGTTTGAACTATGATGCATGTCTTGAGCTGAATCACATTTCATTAAATGCCTGCCAGTTTCTCTTTCTCCATTAGAAAGTACGGTTTGTGAAAGGCGTATTCATTCATTTGATGGCAGAATAAGTGGGCTAATCATCATGTTTCTGCTTTAGCTGCTGACCAGGTCAGAAGACAAGCCTTATACCATAAGAAATGCTTTAGGCTAGTCAGTGATTTAAACATTTTATAAACCTATAATATGTATGTATGTATGTAGACTGTTTAAAAAATTATTTCTAGTATACTAGTTCTGCAGCGGCATAGTTGTGAAAAGATGTGCAGGAGCAGTGTTCTGCATTAAGGGGGGTCGGCAGCTTGTGTGTAAAATAAAGTATTCAAAATACAATGTACAGCTAAAAGTTTGTATGGATATTGTCTGTACAAATACACACACTTGCATATATAAACAAACATATAAATATATATGTGTGTATGGGTACAACCTGTTTGGTGAAAAATTAGTGTAATCATGTAACTTTTATTGTTTAAAAATGATAAATTACATTGTAGTCGATTTGCTGAGGATCAGCCATAATGCAGTTTTTATAATTCACTTTTGTTGTGGTTCTGCGACCAAGTACACCACCAATTTAGTACATATAGTTCTATGAGTATGGGGACAGAGGCCCCATATTAAAATAGATTTTTAAATTTGTAGTTAGGTAGGGTTGTGATCGCAAATGTAAATTGCAGTTCTTTTGGTTTAGATGTTTTTGTTTGCTTTTGATGTTAATTGCTGATACAATTGCACAATGTTTTGTACAGTTGTATCTGTGTTGAATACGTGTGAGATAAATGAGTGTAGTGTGCATCAACAAGCCAGGTTTCATCATTTCCTGAATCTCTGAGCCTGATCCATTGCAATTCTTATGGAACGCTAATAGCAGGAAGGGCTGGACTTGTCTCCATCCCCCCACAGGACTCCTGTTAAGGCCGGTCCCTTATTCACTGCTTCATAAGTAAAATAACAGCTAAAAAGAAATAAATGTTGAAAGGACTCCAGTCGCAACTAAACAGCTTCAAGACTTTATTAAAATATAAAGCCAGTAAAATAACATGAGCGTTTTCGTCTCACCACAGAGACTTCACCAGACAAATGAATGCCTTCCACATCACTTCCTTAAATACCCTCTTTAAATAACCCCTTGCAGTACATGTCATGTAAAATTGCCTTTGACATCATAAATATAATGTTGATAAAAAAACGTTTACCAAGCTTAAGTGTCATAACCTTTTCCACAAATTTCAAAAATTAAAATAATAAATGAATGAATTAACTGGCTGTAACTGTGTCACATATCATTGGAGGATTTAAATCTAGCATTCATGGGAAGGATACCTCGTGTAACAGTTATTTGCACTATGATAGTTGTCACCCCCCCCAAGTGACGTTACAAAGAACTGGACGTCCCTCCAAAATTGATGACAAGACAAGCACTGGTCAGGGAGGCTGCCAAGAGACCTACAGCAACACTGAAGGAGCTGCAGGAATTTCTGGCAAGTACTGGTTGTGTACTACATGTGACAGTCTCCTGTATTCTCCATATGTCTGGTCTATAGGGTTGCAAGATGGAAGCCTTTTCTTACACAGAGAAACATCCAGGCCTGGCTAAAATTTGTAAAACAAGACATAAAGTCTCCCCAAAGCATGTGGGAAAAATGTGTTATGGTCTGATGAGACCAAGGTTGAACTTTTTGGCCACAATTCCAAAAGTACGTTTGGCGCGCAAAAACAACACTTCGCATCACCGAAAGAACACCACCCTCACGGTGAAGCATGGTGGTCACAGTATCATGCTTTCGGGTTGCTTTTTTCAGCTGAAACTGGGGTTTAGTCAAGATGGAGGGAATTATGAACAGTTCAAAATACCAGTCACGTTTGGCTCAAAACCTTCAGATGTCTGCTAGAAAGCTGAAGATGAAGAGGAATTTCACCTTTCAACACGCAATGAGCCAGGCGTACTTCCAAATCAACAAAATAATGGCTTCACCAGAAGAAAATTAAAGTTTTGGAATGGCCCAGCCAGAGCCCAGACCTAAATCCAATATAAAATCTGTGGGGTGACCTGAAGAGGGCTGTGCACAAGAGAGGCTCTCGCAATCTGACAGATTTGGAGAACTTTTGCAAGGAAGAGTGGGCAAATATTGCCAAGTCAGGATATGCCATGCTGATGGACTCCTACCCAAAAAGACTGAATGCTGTAATTAAATCAAAGGTGCTTCAACAAAGTATTGGTTTAAGGGTGTGCACACTTGTGCAACCAGCCTATTGTAAGTTTTTTGTTTTTTATATCCCCCCCCCCAACAGATTTTTTTGTTTTTCAATTGATTTGTACAGATTATAGGTCACATTAAAAGTGGGAAAAGTTTTGAAATGATTTATTGTGGTCTCATTTTTTATATCACAAAAACCTGGCATTTTAACAGGGGGTGTGTTACACTTTTTTTTATCCACTATATATAGAGAGAGAGTTTCCATTTACTATCTTTGTGGAGCTTGCATGGTCTTCCTGTGTCTGCAGAAGGGGCTCTGTTCAGGTACTCTGGTCTTATTTCATCTCCCAACAATATGCTGGTTAACTGGCTACAATTAATTCTCTCTGTATATTTATGCATTATATTTACATTTGCCATTGTGGCCCTCATTATGCCTGAAAAAGATCTATGGACCATAGTCCTCTTATCCAGTTAACAGATGTTAAAATAAGTTCAGATGGAGATGACATAGACATAAAATGAGCCCTAGTATCATTCAGGGACAAAATGCGTAGGTCATACTATATTCATCGTTTTATCTATTGCTATTGAAGTGCTAACTTGAAACAAGAGAGGATGGAATCAAATGAGGACGGCAAAAATTGTACACAACATCCATCAAACCATAAAAAGATGTTTTAAAGATCACACACAAAGTGTGTTTTTTAACCATTTTGTTTTGTTATAATTATGCCCTCATTTTGTTAAAAATGACTTTCTTTTTCTAAAATGTGTGGATGTTCTTTGTGTTTCACTGTTGCAGTCATTACATTTGGGTAATCTGCTGGCAGGTTGCCCTCAGTCGGCCTGATTAACAAAGTCTTGGGTCCTGCGTCGGTTGCTGTCCCTTCTTCCATGACGTCAGGTCATCAGGGATATAAAACATACAGCCGATGCCATTACATCAGTCTTTCTTGCTGTGCGGTGCCCAAAGCAGAAGCAGTTCACAAGTGCCGGTCGGCCGATTCCTGAAATTTTAGTTTTCGAGTTTCAGAAACTGAAGTCTTCAAATTTAAAGCTAAGTACCCCGTTGGGGAAACTTTTTCTTGCTCCTTACCGATGTCAGTAAAAGTTAATAATTGCATTACTTGTGGAAAGCAAATACCTCATAAAGATTTTCATTTGCACTGCATTCCTTGCCTAGGCCCTGACCACGACGTACCTTTCTGTCAGTTTTGTGCTTTATTTAATCAGCGCACTATCCGTCGTCGGTACATTTTTGCCTCTAAATATTTCGGTTCTCGGTGTAATTATCCAGAAATGACGTCAGTTAGCCATCCGACTACCGGAATTCTGAAAAAACGCAAAGAAAAAGATAGAGACAGGCCGTTGAGGTCCAAAATTGCCAGTGACACTTCTCCTAAGCCAGTCGCCAGTTCTCTGGTACTCGGGCACTTTCGCAGCCCCTGATAACCCACTACTTCTGACTCGCAGGCCTCTTCTGAGACCCATTCAGAGTCCGGTATGCCGCAAGACTCTTCAACTATGGAACCCGCAGATGTCTCTACCTTGGATGGGTCCAGAGCCGCTGTCCATGCACCGGTTTCCGAGGGTGTATTCAGGCCTACAGACTTGCATACTAAACAGACTCCTCCTATTCTGAGGCCTAAATCTCAAACTATGTCTAAAAAAAACGATGCCCAGGCCACATGTTCAGGCCCCTATGCCTAAAAACAAATTATCAAAATGGCTGAAGATCTAATTACTCTAATCAGGGATAGTCAACCCCCCCCCCCCTCTAAGAGGCCTAGGGCTGAGCTTGACTATGAATCTTCTGATGAGGACTCTGTTTCTTCTAATTCTTCTAATGACCTGGATTTGTCCATTCCTACTTATGAGGATTCTAATTTAGAGGATTCCATTCCCTCTGCTTCCCCCCCGAGGACTTTTATTTTGGGGAAACTTTACATACCTTAAGGGAGCATTTCCACTGGGAAAGTCAGGAATTTTCTGAATCTAAAATCTACCACAGCATAGGCATTTGGCTATACCTCCTGTACTAGGCATTGTTGATGATGTGTTCTCGGAATCCAGTATGGCCCCTGATTCCTTGCCTCCAGCTCCTAGTAAACCTGACAGATACTACAGGGTTCCTGAGTCCCACAAGTTCCTTTTCAAAAATCCTGTTGCAGACCCAGAAACCATTTCTTAGGGGCCCAAGGGCATTAAGACTGCTACAGCTAAAAATCCTACTACTCCTAATAGAGACTCCAGGGTGCTGGATAGATGGGGTAAAAAGGTTTATACTTCTGCAACCTTGGCAATCGGGGCTTTAAACTGCCAATTTCATATGCTAAAATATCAGCAGCAAATTATGGGACTGCTTAAACAGAAAATGATGTTGATTTCTAACTGTGTGAAAAATAAAGATTTACAGGATTTACTGCATTCAGCTGAACAGGTTGGAAAAAAATACTTTGCAATGTGGTTTTGATTCTTTAGAGGCCTCTTGCAGGGCTGCTGTTACTGGGTCTGTTCTTAGAAGGCATGCTTGGCTTAAGAGCAATCTCTGCCTGATCATGTTAAAGCAAAGTTGTTGGATGCTCCTTTAAATCAGGACCGTCTGTTTGGCAATAAGGCTGAAGAAGTTCTAAAAAAGATGGAAGATAAAGCTAAATCTATGCAAACTGTGAAAGATTTCTTACAAGTGCAACCTCCAAGATGTAGTAGGCACTGGCCTACTAAGAATTGGTCCTTTCCAGCTCCTTCCAGATCCTCTCAAGCCAAACCCAGACACACCAAAAGTACCAGGTTTCAGTCCCAAGGGACTCTCAGAACTAAGCAATGAGGTCCTCCACTACCAAATCTGGAAATAACAAGACACCCCCCTATGGTAAACAGTCTCAATGACTTTCCTTTAAAATTACCAAGCACTTACCTTTTAGCTGCCCCTTTGAGGGGAAAGATTTCTCTTCATGCAAAAAACTGGGAACTCATAACCCAGGACAAATGGGTTTTAAATATAGTGTCCCAGGGATACAGATTTCATTTTCACACGTTGCCAACACCAAACGGGTGGCCAGACCTTCCCCCAAATCAGTGGGCAGAGGCTCAGAAACAAGTACTTTCCCTCTTAAACTTGGGGGCTATTCAACCGATACCAGAAGAGGAAAAGGGACAAGGCTTCTATTCCAGACTTTTCCTGGTACCCAGAAAAGACAATTCATGGCGTCCAATTCTGGACCTGTCTACTCTAAACACCTTTGTGGACATTCCAAAATTCAAGATGCTGACTCTTCACCAGTTACTTCCTATGCTAAGCAAGGATGCCTGGTTGGCAACTCTAGATTTAAAAGAAGCTTACCTGCATATCCCAGTCAGGAAATCTTGCAGAAGATACCTACGCTTCAAAGCAGGCTACTTGCATTATCAGTTCTCTGCACTGCCCTTTGGCTTGTCTACTGCGCCCAGGGTATTCACAAAGTGCCTGGCTCCAGTAATTGCATTTTGCAAGCAAAGAAATATTCAGATATATCCATACTTGGACGATTGTCTAATTCAGGCAGAAAACCAGGCCATGCTTATAAATCATCTGGCATTTGTAAAAAGAGTTCTAACTTGTCTAGGGTATACCATAAACGAAAAGAAATCACAACTGGTACCCTCTCAACAGATTACATTCCTAGGTGCAAGCTTGAATACAACTGCCCAGATGGCTTTCCTCATGCCAGAAAAGCAAATTAATTTGGTAAATTACTTCAAACAAGTGGCCACAAAAACCCTGGTATCTGCAAGACAAATACTGCAAGCCTTGGGGTTCATGGCCTCCTGCATTCTTCTAATTCCATATGCAAGACTGCATATGAGGAAACTTCAGTGGTACTTAAGTCTATGGAGTCAACATTATCACAGCCTGGAAACAGTGATTCCTATCGTACCTTGCCTACGCCTGGAGTTCCTATGGTGGGCAGAGGCCTGCCACCAAAACAAGGGACTGCCATTCACACCACCCCCTGCTGCCCAAACCCTAACTACAGACGCATCAGACTATGCATGGGGGGCTCACCTGGCAGGGAAGTGCATTCAGGGTAAATGGAACCCAAATCAAATGCACCTACATATCAATCAAAAAGAAATGTTAGCTGTACAGAATGCTCTGACAGCCTTCAAGGACTACATTCATCCAGAACAACTAATGGTAAAGACGGACAACACCATGGTTATGTGGTACATAAACAAGCATGGGGGTACACATTCCTATCCCCTCTGCAGACTAGCCATGGCATTGTGGAACATGGCCTTGAGCTACCAAGTGCAACTACAAGCTCAATTCCTGCCAGGAAAACTGAATACACTGGCAGAAGGACTAAGCAGAAATCTCATGGACCCACACTAGTGGAAAATGGAACCATGGATTTTCATCATGTTGACAAGCAAATGGGGGAGCCCAGACATAGATCTGTTTGCCTCCCCCCATAACTACTAGTTGGACAAATTTTGCACAAGGACTCCTCACAACAAAGCCTGGAAAGTGGATGCTCTGTCATTCAGCTGGAAAAACCTATCCGTCTACACCTTTCTCCTTCTGCCTCTGCTCACCAAAGTTCTGCTAAAAGTCAAACAGGACAAACCAAGAATGAATTTGATTGCTCCAGACTGACCACGCCAACACTGGTACCCACTCCTGCGCAGTGTGTCACAAATGTCTCCATGGCACCTGCCTCAGACACCTTCATTACTGTCTCAGCAGGAGAACCAAATTCTGCACCCTCAGCTTCCAACATTGAACTTTGCAGCTTGGCTAATCACTTAAATTCACCCTTAGCATCCCTCAGCAAACCTGTGATGGATGTCATCTTGGAGGCGAAAAGAACTAGTACTAGAAAATCTTATGCTGACAAATGGAAAAGATTCTGTGCTTGGAATCAATCTCAAGGGATAAGCACAGCAGCACCCACTTTACCTCAGATCTTACAATACTTAACTGAGATGCTTCACAAGGGCCTGTCTTTATCCTCCATTAAAATCCATGCCTCAGCCATTTCAGCTCATTATAACACGGAACCTCCCCTCTTCTCTCATCCTCTGCTCAACCAGTACCTCAGAGGGGTCAAAAACTTGAGACCACCCAGGAGAGCTCCAACCCCTGCCTGGGACCTTAACTTTGTATTGGAGAAACTCACTCTACCTCCTTTCAAGCCAGCTGTTACTGCAGACTTAAAATTTCTTTCCTGGAAAACAACCTTCCTTCTAGCAATCACTTCAGCAAGAAGGATATCTGAGTTACAGCCCCTTATGGCACTGGAGCCTTTCATCATCTTTCATGCGGACAGGGTGTTACTCAGGACCAATCCATCCTTCATGTCTAAGGTGGTATCCAGTGTGGCTCTTCAGTCCATTAATTTGCCAACTTTCTTTCCCAATCCACAGAACAAAGGGGAACGGATTCTGCATTCATTGGATGTGCACAGACAGCTTAGATTCTACTTGGACAGGACTAAACCTCAAAGAAAATCGGAACAACTGCTGGTAGCATTTGCAGCAGGGGCAGAGGGAAAGGCTATTTCAAAACAAACTATCTCTAAATGGATAAGCCATTGCATTCATTTCTGCTATAAGCACCATGGAAAACCTATCCCCCAGGGGATCAGATCTCATTCCACCAGGGCTGCATCTACTTCTGCAGCCTTTCTCAGAGGTGTTCCTACCAGGGATATTCTAGAAGCTCTACCTGGAGTTCAGTTCTTACTTTCACCAAGCATTATCATTTACCAATTTTCTCTAAATCCAGAGCTGGCTTTGCCACTGCTGTCTTGCAGGGCCTTATAGCTGCTCCTAATGCTGTATAAATCCATCCTCCCAACTATAGCTTTGGGAATCTACCCAAATGTAATGACTGCAGCAGTGAAACACGAAGAACATAGTACAGTTGTGTACACTTGCCATAAATGTAGATGTTCGAGTGTATTCACTGTTGCAGTCCTGGTTACTGTCCCTCCAGCCCCCTGTTTTTGTCTTACTATACCTCTACTTTCTTTTACTATGCTTAAAAGCCTTTTTGGAGTATTTGCTTTTGGTTGGAGGTATATTTTTATGTTTTTAATTTCATTTTGCTCCCCATTTGGGGGGGGGGGCACCTAACATCTGGGGGAAGAAAAACTGATGTAATGGCGTTGGCTGCATGTTTTATACCCCTGATGACCTGACGTCATGGAAGAAGGGACAGCAACTGACTCAGGACCCAAGACTTTATCAGGCCGACTGAGGGCAACCTGCCAGCAGATTACCCAAATGTAATGACTGCAACAGTGAATACACTCGAACATCCACATTTATGGTAAGTGTACACAACTGTACTTTTTACTTTAGTTACTTCAGTGAACCTATATATTTAATTTAATAAATTGGTGTGTGTTGTATGTTGAGCAACTGTCCATTTACTTCCTGATTTCATGTCATCCAGCCCCCCGTTATGAGAAAGAGTTCTGTAGTGGGTTGGCACGTGTTCTGTAATCCTGCAGCAAATTTCATTACAAAGTAACCAGAATGCAGCACAATCAGTGCTTTGTTCTGTAGGTCTATAGGTCCATAAATTAGTACTAGGCTAACTACCCCCGTGGGCCATTTTAAGCCTAGCCAATTTTCCCATGTGAGAATTAAACCCTGTACCTTATGTCTGTGAGGTAAACACCTTAGCCATTAAGCCAACCTCCCATGAGTCAGTTATGCTGCATTTAAGCCGATGTGAACAGTTTATTTCATTGGTAAATGCTAGGCTATCAGTCTGCAGACTATTACATGCCTAGCCAACAAGCAGAGGTCAGAATCAAACCCTGTACCTTCTTTCTGTAAGGTAATGACCTTAACCATTAAGCCAACACCTTTTTGGCTTAATGGTAAAGGTCGGTATGTGGGTGGGGAGTCTGTTTCAGAGCAGCTGTACCCATTGCAAGATAAACATGTCCTCCAAACCATTCTGTTGATGTTGCAGAAGAGGTTTAGATACCTTGACAAGACTATTTCTGATGCCATTTGACTTGCTGATGTGCAGTAAATTCATCCTTACTGGGTCAGAGGTCACCTTGTATGCCAGATCCAGATCACCTCTCAGCTGTCTGTAGAATACTGAATATAGCAACAGGGCTTTGAATAAAGGGTTTGTTTGTCTTTTGAAAATATATAGAATTTATTAATCTTCCTTTTTCTGAGGTACAGAATTCCTTAAATGCTTTTTGTGATAACTGCTTCTCAAATTACAAAGCACATTCTAAAATGTACTTATGATGCAACTGACCCTTTCGGGTAGGCCTTCTGCAACTGGATAAGTTTTGAAGAGATTTGCTTGGCTGTATAATCAAAGCCTTCATGACTGTGAAATCTGAGATTTTACTCTCTCCTTGGTTAAGGAGACATTTTGACCCCTTTGCAGCCGAGATACTGAAGTGTGATGAAAGGGGGGAAAAAAGTGATAAAAGGAATGACTCAGGATTTTCTAACCCTCCTTTTTTAAACCAAGTAATAGTTTCCCCTAGCCTTATTTTACAATTTAAGCAGCAAGGAGCTCAGCATTCCAGGTTTTAAGAACAATGGAAAAGAGGCTCAAAAAAGAAAGTAAAAGCCTCCAAATCTCTCACAGACTACATCTACTCTTATGGCATCATTTTATCTCAGATAGCTGGGTTTTGAATGTAATCTAGCAGGCGCATTCCTGGCAATATCTTCCTCTCTTTCATAGGATTCCCTATTGCCCAAATAACCAAATGTTTTTTTTTCCTTCCATTCTGCACAATGTGCTGTCTCAGGGAGCCATAGTACCAGTTCCCCTCAATCTCTTAGGCAAAGGTTATAGCTCAAAGATATTTCTAATTCCCAGAGGTTGGGGATTGGTATAGGGAGTTGTGGGTTGGTGTAATGGTTAAGGTGTGTACCTCACAAACATAAGGTACATTGTTTCTTGTCTTTAAAAGAGAAATTGACTAGGCTTAAAATGGCCAACAGGGGAAGTTAGCCTAGTATGGCCAGTGATGGATCTTTCTGCTGTAAGCTTTTTTATCAAGATCCCAAAGTTCACGATATTATCACTTCACAATCTTGTAAATTTGATTTCTTATCCAGCTGTACTAGACATACATCCTTTATGTCCAGCTTTACTATCATCACATTCCTATAGCCAAACATTTCAGGCCTTCCTTAAGGTTTTCAGTGTCTGATTCACATTGTCAATTCTGTTTTACCTTTTGGACTCCTCACTGCACCATGGGTATTTATAAAATGTCTATAGGTCATTGCTTATTGCAGACTCCAGGGTATTCATATATGTCCATATTTAAACAAATATCTTATCTTTGCAGACTCCCTTTTTCTGCTATCAAGAATCTTTAGCAGTTGTTTAGGAGCATCTATTTAATGTTGAGTTTCAAATCATATGCAGAAGTCTTCTCTCCTCCTCTCTCTCAGAATCATTTTCTTGGGATGTCTGTTAAACTTTGCCTTTAGAAGAGCCTTCTTTCCTTCAGACAAAGTGGATGTTTTCAATGTTTTTTCCTGATACACATGAGGAAAATAAATGATACCTCAGATTTCTCTAGAATCAATATCTGAATCCTTTAACTTTTCAGATTCTATTTCTGGGATTTGTAAACAGGGAGATTAGATGGTGGCTAAACCAGACAGCTTGCAATCCAGGTCTTCATTGTTCCTCCCCCACAGTCACTTATCGTAGATGCTTCAGACCTGACATGGGGACCCAGTGGACAGATAGAAGCACATAAATGGCAGAGTAATGTAGGATGTCACTAATGCTTGAAGTTCTTGTAAAAATCTGTGGTTCACAAGACCTCTGCAAGTATACATGTACAATACTACAGTGATGTGGTACATAAACAAGGGAGTACCAAGTCTTACCGTCTTTGTATACTGGCTATGATAGCTTGGGAGGTAGCAATTTAGCTAATTCTGACTCTTCAGGCTTTGTACATTCCATCAGAGCAAAACTTTACAGCAGAGAAGCTCATCTGGAACAGGATAGAACCAGTGTGTGGAAGCATCATCATCTTGAGGCCTTCCAAGAATTGATTCAGCTGTGGGGGACACCTCCAGTATATCTGATTGCCATTCAGAGCAGACCAAGGAACGTCTTCTTCAGGATTCCTTGTAGTCATGCCTTAGAAGACTGATTGCTTTTTCATTCCAATGGACATGGCTGTTCCTGTATGTCTTTTCACCCTTCCCACTGATAACCAGGGTTCTTCTAAATATCCATAAGGACTTTCCAAAACTTGTGGTGGTGGCTCTCTTTTGGACAAGGCAACAGTAGTCCTCCTTTCTTCTCAACTTGGCCAAGGGCAATTACTGCAGTCATCCTTGTAGACTAAATTTACATACACAAGAAAATGTGGGGTTTGGTGTGCCCCAGTCTCGAAATTCTTCACCCGCCCACCTGGATAGTATAATTTTGATACCTTTTAGGCACCCTTTACTTCTGAGGTCATGCAGCAGGTGTTAAAGGAGACAAAAAGCCTGCTACTAGAAAATCATATGTGCAAGTGGAAAAGATTTTCTAGTTTGTGCTACTCAAAAGAACTAGGACTCTCAGGCCTATTTCCCTCTGGTTCTTGATTATTTGTGTGAGTTGCTTGTCCCGGTGGCTTATTGTACTTTTCTGTCAAGGTACAGTTGTCAGCCATCTCTCTTTGTCTGCCTCTAGATCCTGCACTTTCAAACAATGCTCAAGTTAAGTAGTTTTTTTGAAAGGGGTATTGCATATACAAACACCTAGGAAATGGGTGACTCCTCCTTGGGATTTTAATTTTGTTTTGAAAAACTTACCTCGTCTTCATTTGAACCAGCTCACAAGGCTGATTTGAGGTTAATGTAGAAAGCTGTTTTATTTATCTGACATCTGCTAGGTGAGTGTCTGAGTTACAAACTCTTGTGGTGAATCAATCGTACCTCATTTTCCAAAGCAGCAGAGTTTCTTTGAAAACAAATCCTACCTTTATGCCTAAAGGTCATCCCAGACTTTACTTAAAAAAAGACTATTAACCTCCCAGTCTTCTTTCTGCTTTGTTCTTGGATTAGCAAAAAAGTCTCAACTTTCTGGATGTATACACGCAGCTCAGATACTTGCTAGGCAAAGCTCTCTATTTCAGGAAAGCTGAAGGGCTGTTTGTCTCCTGTGAAGGTAAGAGGAAAAAGGATAACCTGTGACTTAACTAATTTTTAGATGATTGTCCTTTGCTTTTACCTTTTGTTATACCCCCCACAATAATCCACTTCCAGACAGAGTTATATCTCATTACAAAAGAACATTGGCTTCTTTGTTGGATTTCCGGAAAAGAGTGGATTCAAAAGTATTTTAGACGTCCTATTCCACAGTCTTACAAAGCACTCTAAACTGTATTCCTTATCCAGGTCTGGAGCAGTCTTTGTTAGAACCACTATTCTGGGGCTTCTAAACCCCATTATTGGATGCCTCTTCTTGTTACCCTGCCTATGCTATAGAAATCTATCCAACATTACAGTAAATGTTCTAATGTCTAATGAATCACAGTAGCGGTCCCCTCCCTTCAGGCCTCTATTTTATTTTGCACTTCTTGTTTTAGTTGCCATGGATGGTTTATTGTACCCTTTTGTACAGAGTTATGTTTCACTTTGTTTCTTAGTACAAGTATACAGGACTGTTGCCTCTTTCCTGGACAAAAAAAATAATCTGAAACAATTTGGTATTGCAACTGCTAGCAGTTGGAGTGCAAGGAGGACACCCAAAGCTCTGTAGGAGGTAATACCCAGTAGCTTAGATTACTGCTACAGTGATCCACTGAAACATGTACTGTTATGGTAAGTTTGCTTGCACAACTATGCTTTCACTCCTTCTCGTGCCTCAAAATAAACAATCAAATGTGTCCATGGTTTGCCATATTCATTTGGAGGTGGCTACGTGCATCCCATAAAGTCTCAATTCCTAATGAGGACTTCTCAAAAAAACAGCCCTAGGTGCCATCTTAGGGATAACCAACTGCAAACCTTCCTCATTCCAAAGCAGTAGTCAGTGTAATATTTCTGTCTATTCTCCAGAGAAAATAATCAATGTTTGAATATTACCCTGTTTGTCTGTGAATTTCACCTGTCTTCACTCCAGCTTCCCTTGCTTTTTTCTTTTAGTTGCAGTGTGGCATCATATTGATCATGCATCAACTCAGAAGCATCTGCTTTACTGTCTTACTGTTGTCTAACATATCTCATTAACAACAAATGTCATAAAACATGCATAAACCCTTTCAAAGCATTTGTATCATCTTTTCAATTTAGTTGCATCATCTTCATCTCTCCCTTATTGTGACTTATTCAGGCCACATGCTTGATCTTGCATTCCATTTCTTTCTTTGCAGTCACTTCATTAGCATTTTAACCAAGCCCACTGCAAATTTATATGTAAATAGATGGAG